>NW_028262417.1:0-149470 GCF_047370975.1 Nipponia nippon
ACCGAGCTCAGAAATTCCGAACGTCCAGGGATTCCTCCCACACCAAAGGTGCCAGGACCAAAAGCTCTTGCTGCTCTTCCAGTATCCAGGCAACTGCATTCACTGCCCCACAAACGCTGGGGCTGTCTCTTTCTGTACTCTCCCAAAGTCCAATACTATCTGCCTGGGCCGCTGAGCCGGAGCCAGCTCAGCAATTCCGAACGTCCAGGGATTCCTCCCACACCAAAGGTGCCAGGACCAAAAGCTCTTGCTGCTCTTCCAGTATCCAGGCAACTGCATTCACTGCCCCACAAACGCTGGGGCTGTCTCTTTCTGTACTCTCCCAAAGTCCAATACTATCTGCCTGGGCCGCTGAGCCGGAGCCAGCTCAGCAATTCCGAACGTCCAGGGATTCCTCCCACACCAAAGGTGCCGGCACCAAAAGCTCTTGCTGCTCTTCCAGTATCCAGGCAACTGCATTCACTGCCCCACAAACGCTGGGGCTGTCTCTTTCTGTACTCTCCCAAAGTCCAATACTATCTGCCTGGGCCGCTGAGCCGGAGCCGACTAGCAATAGTGAACGTCCAGGGATTCCTCCCACACCAAAGGTGCCGGGACCAAAAGCTCTTGCTGCTCTTCCAGTATCCAGGCAACTGCATTCACTGCCCCACAAACGCTGGGGCTGTCTCTTTCTGTACTCTCCCAAAGTCCAATACTATCTGCCTGGGCTGCTGAGCCGGAGCCAGCTCAGCAATTCCGAACGTCCAGGGATTCCTCCCACACCAAAGGTGCCAGGACCAAAAGCTCTTGCTGCTCTTCCAGTATCCAGGCAACTGCATTCACTGCCCCACAAACGCTGGGGCTGTCTCTTTCTGTACTCTCCCAAAGTCCAATACTATCTGCCTGGGCCGCTGAGCCGGAGCCAGCTCAGCAATTCCGAACGTCCAGGGATTCCTCCCACACCAAAGGTGCCAGGACCAAAAGCTCTTGCTGCTCTTCCAGTATCCAGGCAACTGCATTCACTGCCCCACAAACGCTGGGGCTGTCTCTTTCTGTACTCTCCCAAAGTCCAATACTATCTGCCTGGGCCGCTGAGCCGGAGCCAGCTCAGCAATTCCGAACGTCCAGGGATTCCTCCCACACCAAAGGTGCCGGCACCAAAAGCTCTTGCTGCTCTTCCAGTATCCAGGCAACTGCATTCACTGCCCCACAAACGCTGGGGCTGTCTCTTTCTGTACTCTCCCAAAGTCCAATACTATCTGCCTGGGCCGCTGAGCCGGCCATAGCTTCTACCAATTCCAAACGTCCAGGGATTCCTCCCACACCAAAGGTGCCGGGACCAAAAGCTCTTGCTGCTCTTCCAGTATCCAGGCAACTGCATTCACTGCCCCACAAACGCTGGGGCTGTCTCTTTCTGTACTCTCCCAAAGTCCAATACTATCTGCCTGGGCCGCTGAGCCGGAGCCAGCTCAGCAATTCCGAACGTCCAGGGATTCCTCCCACACCAAAGGTGCCGGCACCAAAAGCTCTTGCTGCTCTTCCGGTATCCAGGCAACTGCATTCACTGCCCCACAAACGCTGGGGCTGTCTCTTTCTGTACTCTCCCAAAGTCCAATACTATCTGCCTGGGCCGCTGAGCCGGAGCCAGCTCAGCAATTCCGAACGTCCAGGGATTCCTCCCACACCAAAGGTGCCAGGACCAAAAGCTCTTGCTGCTCTTCCAGTATCCAGGCAACTGCATTCACTGCCCCACAAACGCTGGGGCTGTCTCTTTCTGTACTCTCCCAAAGTCCAATACTATCTGCCTGGGCCGCTGAGCCGGAGCCAGCTCAGCAATTCTGAACGTCCAGGGATTCCTCCCACACCAAAGGTGCCAGGACCAAAAGCTCTTGCTGCTCTTCCAGTATCCAGGCAACTGCATTCACTGCCCCACAAACGCTGGGGCTGTCTCTTTCTGTACTCTCCCAAAGTCCAATACTATCTGCCTGGGCCGCTGAGCCGGAGCCAGCTCAGCAATTCCGAACGTCCAGGGATTCCTCCCACACCAAAGGTGCCGGCACCAAAAGCTCTTGCTGCTCTTCCAGTATCCAGGCAACTGCATTCACTGCCCCACAAACGCTGGGGCTGTCTCTTTCTGTACTCTCCCAAAGTCCAATACTATCTGCCTGGGCCGCTGAGCCGGAGCCAGCTCAGCAATTCCGAACGTCCAGGGATTCCTCCCACACCAAAGGTGCCAGGACCAAAAGCTCTTGCTGCTCTTCCAGTATCCAGGCAACTGCATTCACTGCCCCACAAACGCTGGGGCTGTCTCTTTCTGTACTCTCCCAAAGTCCAATACTATCTGCCTGGGCCGCTGAGCCGGAGCCAGCTCAGCAATTCCGAACGTCCAGGGATTCCTCCCACACCAAAGGTGCCGGGACCAAAAGCTCTTGCTGCTCTTCCAGTATCCAGGCAACTGCATTCACTGCCCCACAAACGCTGGGGCTGTCTCTTTCTGTACTCTCCCAAAGTCCAATACTATCTGCCTGGGCCGCTGAGCCGGAGCCAGCTCAGCAATTCCGAACGTCCAGGGATTCCTCCCACACCAAAGGTGCCGGCACCAAAAGCTCTTGCTGCTCTTCCAGTATCCAGGCAACTGCATTCACTGCCCCACAAACGCTGGGGCTGTCTCTTTCTGTACTCTCCCAAAGTCCAATACTATCTGCCTGGGCCGCTGAGCCGGAGCCAGCTCAGCAATTCCGAACGTCCAGGGATTCCTCCCACACCAAAGGTGCCGGGACCAAAAGCTCTTGCTGCTCTTCCAGTATCCAGGCAACTGCATTCACTGCCCCACAAACGCTGGGGCTGTCTCTTTCTGTACTCTCCCAAAGTCCAATACTATCTGCCTGGGCCGCTGAGCCGGAGCCAGCTCAGCAATTCCGAACGTCCAGGGATTCCTCCCACACCAAAGGTGCCGGCACCAAAAGCTCTTGCTGCTCTTCCAGTATCCAGGCAACTGCATTCACTGCCCCACAAACGCTGGGGCTGTCTCTTTCTGTACTCTCCCAAAGTCCAATACTATCTGCCTGGGCCGCTGAGCCGGAGCCGACTAGCAATAGTGAACGTCCAGGGATTCCTCCCACACCAAAGGTGCCGGGACCAAAAGCTCTTGCTGCTCTTCCAGTATCCAGGCAACTGCATTCACTGCCCCACAAACGCTGGGGCTGTCTCTTTCTGTACTCTCCCAAAGTCCAATACTATCTGCCTGGGCCGCTGAGCCGGAGCCAGCTCAGCAATTCCGAACGTCCAGGGATTCCTCCCACACCAAAGGTGCCAGGACCAAAAGCTCTTGCTGCTCTTCCAGTATCCAGGCAACTGCATTCACTGCCCCACAAACGCTGGGGCTGTCTCTTTCTGTACTCTCCCAAAGTCCAATACTATCTGCCTGGGCCGCTGAGCCGGAGCCAGCTCAGCAATTCCGAACGTCCAGGGATTCCTCCCACACCAAAGGTGCCGGCACCAAAAGCTCTTGCTGCTCTTCCAGTATCCAGGCAACTGCATTCACTGCCCCACAAACGCTGGGGCTGTCTCTTTCTGTACTCTCCCAAAGTCCAATACTATCTGCCTGGGCCGCTGAGCCGGAGCCAGCTCAGCAATTCCGAACGTCCAGGGATTCCTCCCACACCAAAGGTGCCAGGACCAAAAGCTCTTGCTGCTCTTCCAGTATCCAGGCAACTGCATTCACTGCCCCACAAACGCTGGGGCTGTCTCTTTCTGTACTCTCCCAAAGTCCAATACTATCTGCCTGGGCCGCTGAGCCGGAGCCGACTAGCAATAGTGAACGTCCAGGGATTCCTCCCACACCAAAGGTGCCGGGACCAAAAGCTCTTGCTGCTCTTCCAGTATCCAGGCAACTGCATTCACTGCCCCACAAACGCTGGGGCTGTCTCTTTCTGTACTCTCCCAAAGTCCAATACTATCTGCCTGGGCCGCTGAGCCGGAGCCAGCTCAGCAATTCCGAACGTCCAGGGATTCCTCCCACACCAAAGGTGCCAGGACCAAAAGCTCTTGCTGCTCTTCCAGTATCCAGGCAACTGCATTCACTGCCCCACAAACGCTGGGGCTGTCTCTTTCTGTACTCTCCCAAAGTCCAATACTATCTGCCTGGGCCGCTGAGCCGGAGCCAGCTCAGCAATTCCGAACGTCCAGGGATTCCTCCCACACCAAAGGTGCCGGCACCAAAAGCTCTTGCTGCTCTTCCAGTATCCAGGCAACTGCATTCACTGCCCCACAAACGCTGGGGCTGTCTCTTTCTGTACTCTCCCAAAGTCCAATACTATCTGCCTGGGCCGCTGAGCCGGAGCCAGCTCAGCAATTCCGAACGTCCAGGGATTCCTCCCACACCAAAGGTGCCAGGACCAAAAGCTCTTGCTGCTCTTCCAGTATCCAGGCAACTGCATTCACTGCCCCACAAACGCTGGGGCTGTCTCTTTCTGTACTCTCCCAAAGTCCAATACTATCTGCCTGGGCCGCTGAGCCGGAGCCGACTAGCAATAGTGAACGTCCAGGGATTCCTCCCACACCAAAGGTGCCGGGACCAAAAGCTCTTGCTGCTCTTCCAGTATCCAGGCAACTGCATTCACTGCCCCACAAACGCTGGGGCTGTCTCTTTCTGTACTCTCCCAAAGTCCAATACTATCTGCCTGGGCCGCTGAGCCGGAGCCAGCTCAGCAATTCCGAACGTCCAGGGATTCCTCCCACACCAAAGGTGCCAGGACCAAAAGCTCTTGCTGCTCTTCCAGTATCCAGGCAACTGCATTCACTGCCCCACAAACGCTGGGGCTGTCTCTTTCTGTACTCTCCCAAAGTCCAATACTATCTGCCTGGGCCGCTGAGCCGGAGCCAGCTCAGCAATTCCGAACGTCCAGGGATTCCTCCCACACCAAAGGTGCCGGCACCAAAAGCTCTTGCTGCTCTTCCAGTATCCAGGCAACTGCATTCACTGCCCCACAAACGCTGGGGCTGTCTCTTTCTGTACTCTCCCAAAGTCCAATACTATCTGCCTGGGCCGCTGAGCCGGAGCCGACTAGCAATAGTGAACGTCCAGGGATTCCTCCCACACCAAAGGTGCCGGGACCAAAAGCTCTTGCTGCTCTTCCAGTATCCAGGCAACTGCATTCACTGCCCCACAAACGCTGGGGCTGTCTCTTTCTGTACTCTCCCAAAGTCCAATACTATCTGCCTGGGCCGCTGAGCCGGAGCCAGCTCAGCAATTCCGAACGTCCAGGGATTCCTCCCACACCAAAGGTGCCAGGACCAAAAGCTCTTGCTGCTCTTCCAGTATCCAGGCAACTGCATTCACTGCCCCACAAACGCTGGGGCTGTCTCTTTCTGTACTCTCCCAAAGTCCAATACTATCTGCCTGGGCCGCTGAGCCGGAGCCAGCTCAGCAATTCCGAACGTCCAGGGATTCCTCCCACACCAAAGGTGCCAGGACCAAAAGCTCTTGCTGCTCTTCCAGTATCCAGGCAACTGCATTCACTGCCCCACAAACGCTGGGGCTGTCTCTTTCTGTACTCTCCCAAAGTCCAATACTATCTGCCTGGGCCGCTGAGCCGGAGCCAGCTCAGCAATTCCGAACGTCCAGGGATTCCTCCCACACCAAAGGTGCCGGCACCAAAAGCTCTTGCTGCTCTTCCAGTATCCAGGCAACTGCATTCACTGCCCCACAAACGCTGGGGCTGTCTCTTTCTGTACTCTCCCAAAGTCCAATACTATCTGCCTGGGCCGCTGAGCCGGAGCCAGCTCAGCAATTCCGAACGTCCAGGGATTCCTCCCACACCAAAGGTGCCGGCACCAAAAGCTCTTGCTGCTCTTCCAGTATCCAGGCAACTGCATTCACTGCCCCACAAACGCTGGGGCTGTCTCTTTCTGTACTCTCCCAAAGTCCAATACTATCTGCCTGGGCCGCTGAGCCGGAGCCAGCTCAGCAATTCCGAACGTCCAGGGATTCCTCCCACACCAAAGGTGCCGGCACCAAAAGCTCTTGCTGCTCTTCCAGTATCCAGGCAACTGCATTCACTGCCCCACAAACGCTGGGGCTGTCTCTTTCTGTACTCTCCCAAAGTCCAATACTATCTGCCTGGGCCGCTGAGCCGGAGCCAGCTCAGCAATTCCGAACGTCCAGGGATTCCTCCCACACCAAAGGTGCCAGGACCAAAAGCTCTTGCTGCTCTTCCAGTATCCAGGCAACTGCATTCACTGCCCCACAAACGCTGGGGCTGTCTCTTTCTGTACTCTCCCAAAGTCCAATACTATCTGCCTGGGCCGCTGAGCCGGAGCCAGCTCAGCAATTCTGAACGTCCAGGGATTCCTCCCACACCAAAGGTGCCAGGACCAAAAGCTCTTGCTGCTCTTCCAGTATCCAGGCAACTGCATTCACTGCCCCACAAACGCTGGGGCTGTCTCTTTCTGTACTCTCCCAAAGTCCAATACTATCTGCCTGGGCCGCTGAGCCGGAGCCAGCTCAGCAATTCCGAACGTCCAGGGATTCCTCCCACACCAAAGGTGCCGGCACCAAAAGCTCTTGCTGCTCTTCCAGTATCCAGGCAACTGCATTCACTGCCCCACAAACGCTGGGGCTGTCTCTTTCTGTACTCTCCCAAAGTCCAATACTATCTGCCTGGGCCGCTGAGCCGGAGCCAGCTCAGCAATTCCGAACGTCCAGGGATTCCTCCCACACCAAAGGTGCCGGGACCAAAAGCTCTTGCTGCTCTTCCAGTATCCAGGCAACTGCATTCACTGCCCCACAAACGCTGGGGCTGTCTCTTTCTGTACTCTCCCAAAGTCCAATACTATCTGCCTGGGCCGCTGAGCCGGAGCCAGCTCAGCAATTCCGAACGTCCAGGGATTCCTCCCACACCAAAGGTGCCGGCACCAAAAGCTCTTGCTGCTCTTCCAGTATCCAGGCAACTGCATTCACTGCCCCACAAACGCTGGGGCTGTCTCTTTCTGTACTCTCCCAAAGTCCAATACTATCTGCCTGGGCCGCTGAGCCGGAGCCGACTAGCAATAGTGAACGTCCAGGGATTCCTCCCACACCAAAGGTGCCGGGACCAAAAGCTCTTGCTGCTCTTCCAGTATCCAGGCAACTGCATTCACTGCCCCACAAACGCTGGGGCTGTCTCTTTCTGTACTCTCCCAAAGTCCAATACTATCTGCCTGGGCCGCTGAGCCGGAGCCAGCTCAGCAATTCCGAACGTCCAGGGATTCCTCCCACACCAAAGGTGCCAGGACCAAAAGCTCTTGCTGCTCTTCCAGTATCCAGGCAACTGCATTCACTGCCCCACAAACGCTGGGGCTGTCTCTTTCTGTACTCTCCCAAAGTCCAATACTATCTGCCTGGGCCGCTGAGCCGGAGCCAGCTCAGCAATTCCGAACGTCCAGGGATTCCTCCCACACCAAAGGTGCCGGCACCAAAAGCTCTTGCTGCTCTTCCAGTATCCAGGCAACTGCATTCACTGCCCCACAAACGCTGGGGCTGTCTCTTTCTGTACTCTCCCAAAGTCCAATACTATCTGCCTGGGCTGCTGAGCCGGAGCCAGCTCAGCAATTCCGAACGTCCAGGGATTCCTCCCACACCAAAGGTGCCAGGACCAAAAGCTCTTGCTGCTCTTCCAGTATCCAGGCAACTGCATTCACTGCCCCACAAACGCTGGGGCTGTCTCTTTCTCTACTCTCCCAAAGCCCAATACTATTTGCCTGGGCCGCTGAGCCGGAGCCGACTAGTTATAGTGAACGTCCAGGGATTACTCCCACACCAAAGGTGCCGGGACCAAAAGCTCTTGCTGCTCTTCCAGTATTCAGGCTACTGCATTCACTGCCCCACAAACGCTGGGGCTGTCTCTTTCTGTACTCTCCCAAAGTCCAATACTATCTGCCTGGGCTGCTGAGCCGGAGCCAGCTCAGCAATTCCGAACGTCCAGGGATTCCTCCCACACCAAAGGTGCCGGGACCAAAAGCTCTTGCTGCTCTTCCAGTATCCAGGCAACTGCATTCACTGCCCCACAAACGCTGGGGCTGTCTCTTTCTGTACTCTCCCAAAGTCCAATACTATCTGCCTGGGCCGCTGAGCCGGAGCCAGCTCAGCAATTCCGAACGTCCAGGGATTCCTCCCACACCAAAGGTGCCGGCACCAAAAGCTCTTGCTGCTCTTCCAGTATCCAGGCAACTGCATTCACTGCCCCACAAACGCTGGGGCTGTCTCTTTCTGTACTCTCCCAAAGTCCAATACTATCTGCCTGGGCCGCTGAGCCGGAGCCAGCTCAGCAATTCCGAACGTCCAGGGATTCCTCCCACACCAAAGGTGCCGGCACCAAAAGCTCTTGCTGCTCTTCCAGTATCCAGGCAACTGCATTCACTGCCCCACAAACGCTGGGGCTGTCTCTTTCTGTACTCTCCCAAAGTCCAATACTATCTGCCTGGGCCGCTGAGCCGGAGCCGACTAGCAATAGTGAACGTCCAGGGATTCCTCCCACACCAAAGGTGCCGGGACCAAAAGCTCTTGCTGCTCTTCCAGTATCCAGGCAACTGCATTCACTGCCCCACAAACGCTGGGGCTGTCTCTTTCTGTACTCTCCCAAAGTCCAATACTATCTGCCTGGGCCGCTGAGCCGGAGCCAGCTCAGCAATTCCGAACGTCCAGGGATTCCTCCCACACCAAAGGTGCCAGGACCAAAAGCTCTTGCTGCTCTTCCAGTATCCAGGCAACTGCATTCACTGCCCCACAAACGCTGGGGCTGTCTCTTTCTGTACTCTCCCAAAGTCCAATACTATCTGCCTGGGCCGCTGAGCCGGAGCCAGCTCAGCAATTCCGAACGTCCAGGGATTCCTCCCACACCAAAGGTGCCGGCACCAAAAGCTCTTGCTGCTCTTCCAGTATCCAGGCAACTGCATTCACTGCCCCACAAACGCTGGGGCTGTCTCTTTCTGTACTCTCCCAAAGTCCAATACTATCTGCCTGGGCCGCTGAGCCGGAGCCAGCTCAGCAATTCCGAACGTCCAGGGATTCCTCCCACACCAAAGGTGCCAGGACCAAAAGCTCTTGCTGCTCTTCCAGTATCCAGGCAACTGCATTCACTGCCCCACAAACGCTGGGGCTGTCTCTTTCTGTACTCTCCCAAAGTCCAATACTATCTGCCTGGGCCGCTGAGCCGGAGCCGACTAGCAATAGTGAACGTCCAGGGATTCCTCCCACACCAAAGGTGCCGGGACCAAAAGCTCTTGCTGCTCTTCCAGTATCCAGGCAACTGCATTCACTGCCCCACAAACGCTGGGGCTGTCTCTTTCTGTACTCTCCCAAAGTCCAATACTATCTGCCTGGGCCGCTGAGCCGGAGCCAGCTCAGCAATTCCGAACGTCCAGGGATTCCTCCCACACCAAAGGTGCCAGGACCAAAAGCTCTTGCTGCTCTTCCAGTATCCAGGCAACTGCATTCACTGCCCCACAAACGCTGGGGCTGTCTCTTTCTGTACTCTCCCAAAGTCCAATACTATCTGCCTGGGCCGCTGAGCCGGAGCCAGCTCAGCAATTCCGAACGTCCAGGGATTCCTCCCACACCAAAGGTGCCGGCACCAAAAGCTCTTGCTGCTCTTCCAGTATCCAGGCAACTGCATTCACTGCCCCACAAACGCTGGGGCTGTCTCTTTCTGTACTCTCCCAAAGTCCAATACTATCTGCCTGGGCTGCTGAGCCGGAGCCAGCTCAGCAATTCCGAACGTCCAGGGATTCCTCCCACTTCAAAGGTGCCAGGACCAAAAGCTCTTGCTGCTCTTCCAGTATCCAGGCAACTGCATTCACTCCCCCACAAACGCTGGGGCTGTCTCTTTCTCTACTCTCCCAAAGCCCAATACTATTTGCCTGGGCCGCTGAGCCGGAGCCGACTAGTTATAGTGAACGTCCAGGGATTACTCCCACACCAAAGGTGCCGGGACCAAAAGCTCTTGCTGCTCTTCCAGTATTCAGGCTACTGCATTCACTGCCCCACAAACGCTGGGGCTGTCTCTTTCTGTACTCTCCCAAAGTCCAATACTATCTGCCTGGGCCGCTGAGTCGGAGCCAGCTCAGCAATTCCGAACGTCCAGGGATTCCTCCCACACCAAAGGTGCCAGGACCAAAAGCTCTTGCTGCTCTTCCAGTATCCAGGCAACTGCATTCACTGCCCCACAAACGCTGGGGCTGTCTCTTTCTGTACTCTCCCAAAGTCCAATACTATCTGCCTGGGCCGCTGAGTCGGAGCCAGCTCAGCAATTCCGAACGTCCAGGGATTCCTCCCACACCAAAGGTGCCGGCACCAAAAGCTCTTGCTGCTCTTCCAGTATCCAGGCAACTGCATTCACTGCCCCACAAACGCTGGGGCTGTCTCTTTCTGTACTCTCCCAAAGTCCAATACTATCTGCCTGGGCCGCTGAGCCGGAGCCGACTAGCAATAGTGAACGTCCAGGGATTCCTCCCACACCAAAGGTGCCGGGACCAAAAGCTCTTGCTGCTCTTCCAGTATCCAGGCAACTGCATTCACTGCCCCACAAACGCTGGGGCTGTCTCTTTCTGTACTCTCCCAAAGTCCAATACTATCTGCCTGGGCCGCTGAGCCGGAGCCAGCTCAGCAATTCCGAACGTCCAGGGATTCCTCCCACACCAAAGGTGCCAGGACCAAAAGCTCTTGCTGCTCTTCCAGTATCCAGGCAACTGCATTCACTGCCCCACAAACGCTGGGGCTGTCTCTTTCTGTACTCTCCCAAAGTCCAATACTATCTGCCTGGGCCGCTGAGCCGGAGCCAGCTCAGCAATTCCGAACGTCCAGGGATTCCTCCCACACCAAAGGTGCCAGGACCAAAAGCTCTTGCTGCTCTTCCAGTATCCAGGCAACTGCATTCACTGCCCCACAAACGCTGGGGCTGTCTCTTTCTGTACTCTCCCAAAGTCCAATACTATCTGCCTGGGCCGCTGAGCCGGAGCCAGCTCAGCAATTCCGAACGTCCAGGGATTCCTCCCACACCAAAGGTGCCGGCACCAAAAGCTCTTGCTGCTCTTCCAGTATCCAGGCAACTGCATTCACTGCCCCACAAACGCTGGGGCTGTCTCTTTCTGTACTCTCCCAAAGTCCAATACTATCTGCCTGGGCCGCTGAGCCGGAGCCAGCTCAGCAATTCCGAACGTCCAGGGATTCCTCCCACACCAAAGGTGCCGGCACCAAAAGCTCTTGCTGCTCTTCCAGTATCCAGGCAACTGCATTCACTGCCCCACAAACGCTGGGGCTGTCTCTTTCTGTACTCTCCCAAAGTCCAATACTATCTGCCTGGGCCGCTGAGCCGGAGCCAGCTCAGCAATTCCGAACGTCCAGGGATTCCTCCCACACCAAAGGTGCCGGCACCAAAAGCTCTTGCTGCTCTTCCAGTATCCAGGCAACTGCATTCACTGCCCCACAAACGCTGGGGCTGTCTCTTTCTGTACTCTCCCAAAGTCCAATACTATCTGCCTGGGCCGCTGAGCCGGAGCCAGCTCAGCAATTCCGAACGTCCAGGGATTCCTCCCACACCAAAGGTGCCAGGACCAAAAGCTCTTGCTGCTCTTCCAGTATCCAGGCAACTGCATTCACTGCCCCACAAACGCTGGGGCTGTCTCTTTCTGTACTCTCCCAAAGTCCAATACTATCTGCCTGGGCCGCTGAGCCGGAGCCAGCTCAGCAATTCTGAACGTCCAGGGATTCCTCCCACACCAAAGGTGCCAGGACCAAAAGCTCTTGCTGCTCTTCCAGTATCCAGGCAACTGCATTCACTGCCCCACAAACGCTGGGGCTGTCTCTTTCTGTACTCTCCCAAAGTCCAATACTATCTGCCTGGGCCGCTGAGCCGGAGCCAGCTCAGCAATTCCGAACGTCCAGGGATTCCTCCCACACCAAAGGTGCCGGCACCAAAAGCTCTTGCTGCTCTTCCAGTATCCAGGCAACTGCATTCACTGCCCCACAAACGC
Organism: Nipponia nippon; assembly: GCF_047370975.1. Lineage (NCBI taxonomy): Eukaryota > Metazoa > Chordata > Aves > Pelecaniformes > Threskiornithidae > Nipponia > Nipponia nippon. Next base: position 11,989 of record NW_028262417.1, read on the forward strand.
TGGGGCTGTCTCTTTCTGTACTCTCCCAAAGTCCAATACTATCTGCCTGGGCCGCTGAGCCGGAGCCAGCTCAGCAATTCCGAACGTCCAGGGATTCCTCCCACACCAAAGGTGCCAGGACCAAAAGCTCTTGCTGCTCTTCCAGTATCCAGGCAACTGCATTCACTGCCCCACAAACGCTGGGGCTGTCTCTTTCTGTACTCTCCCAAAGTCCAATACTATCTGCCTGGGCCGCTGAGCCGGAGCCGACTAGCAATAGTGAACGTCCAGGGATTCCTCCCACACCAAAGGTGCCGGGACCAAAAGCTCTTGCTGCTCTTCCAGTATCCAGGCAACTGCATTCACTGCCCCACAAACGCTGGGGCTGTCTCTTTCTGTACTCTCCCAAAGTCCAATACTATCTGCCTGGGCCGCTGAGCCGGAGCCAGCTCAGCAATTCCGAACGTCCAGGGATTCCTCCCACACCAAAGGTGCCAGGACCAAAAGCTCTTGCTGCTCTTCCAGTATCCAGGCAACTGCATTCACTGCCCCACAAACGCTGGGGCTGTCTCTTTCTGTACTCTCCCAAAGTCCAATACTATCTGCCTGGGCCGCTGAGCCGGAGCCAGCTCAGCAATTCCGAACGTCCAGGGATTCCTCCCACACCAAAGGTGCCAGGACCAAAAGCTCTTGCTGCTCTTCCAGTATCCAGGCAACTGCATTCACTGCCCCACAAACGCTGGGGCTGTCTCTTTCTGTACTCTCCCAAAGTCCAATACTATCTGCCTGGGCCGCTGAGCCGGAGCCAGCTCAGCAATTCCGAACGTCCAGGGATTCCTCCCACACCAAAGGTGCCGGCACCAAAAGCTCTTGCTGCTCTTCCAGTATCCAGGCAACTGCATTCACTGCCCCACAAACGCTGGGGCTGTCTCTTTCTGTACTCTCCCAAAGTCCAATACTATCTGCCTGGGCCGCTGAGCCGGAGCCAGCTCAGCAATTCCGAACGTCCAGGGATTCCTCCCACACCAAAGGTGCCGGCACCAAAAGCTCTTGCTGCTCTTCCAGTATCCAGGCAACTGCATTCACTGCCCCACAAACGCTGGGGCTGTCTCTTTCTGTACTCTCCCAAAGTCCAATACTATCTGCCTGGGCCGCTGAGCCGGAGCCAGCTCAGCAATTCCGAACGTCCAGGGATTCCTCCCACACCAAAGGTGCCGGCACCAAAAGCTCTTGCTGCTCTTCCAGTATCCAGGCAACTGCATTCACTGCCCCACAAACGCTGGGGCTGTCTCTTTCTGTACTCTCCCAAAGTCCAATACTATCTGCCTGGGCCGCTGAGCCGGAGCCAGGTCAGCAATTCCGAACGTCCAGGGATTCCTCCCACACCAAAGGTGCCAGGACCAAAAGCTCTTGCTGCTCTTCCAGTATCCAGGCAACTGCATTCACTGCCCCACAAACGCTGGGGCTGTCTCTTTCTGTACTCTCCCAAAGTCCAATACTATCTGCCTGGGCCGCTGAGCCGGAGCCAGCTCAGCAATTCTGAACGTCCAGGGATTCCTCCCACACCAAAGGTGCCAGGACCAAAAGCTCTTGCTGCTCTTCCAGTATCCAGGCAACTGCATTCACTGCCCCACAAACGCTGGGGCTGTCTCTTTCTGTACTCTCCCAAAGTCCAATACTATCTGCCTGGGCCGCTGAGCCGGAGCCAGCTCAGCAATTCCGAACGTCCAGGGATTCCTCCCACACCAAAGGTGCCGGCACCAAAAGCTCTTGCTGCTCTTCCAGTATCCAGGCAACTGCATTCACTGCCCCACAAACGCTGGGGCTGTCTCTTTCTGTACTCTCCCAAAGTCCAATACTATCTGCCTGGGCCGCTGAGCCGGAGCCAGCTCAGCAATTCCGAACGTCCAGGGATTCCTCCCACACCAAAGGTGCCAGGACCAAAAGCTCTTGCTGCTCTTCCAGTATCCAGGCAACTGCATTCACTGCCCCACAAACGCTGGGGCTGTCTCTTTCTGTACTCTCCCAAAGTCCAATACTATCTGCCTGGGCCGCTGAGCCGGAGCCAGCTCAGCAATTCCGAACGTCCAGGGATTCCTCCCACACCAAAGGTGCCGGCACCAAAAGCTCTTGCTGCTCTTCCAGTATCCAGGCAACTGCATTCACTGCCCCACAAACGCTGGGGCTGTCTCTTTCTGTACTCTCCCAAAGTCCAATACTATCTGCCTGGGCCGCTGAGCCGGAGCCGACTAGCAATAGTGAACGTCCAGGGATTCCTCCCACACCAAAGGTGCCGGGACCAAAAGCTCTTGCTGCTCTTCCAGTATCCAGGCAACTGCATTCACTGCCCCACAAACGCTGGGGCTGTCTCTTTCTGTACTCTCCCAAAGTCCAATACTATCTGCCTGGGCCGCTGAGCCGGAGCCAGCTCAGCAATTCCGAACGTCCAGGGATTCCTCCCACACCAAAGGTGCCAGGACCAAAAGCTCTTGCTGCTCTTCCAGTATCCAGGCAACTGCATTCACTGCCCCACAAACGCTGGGGCTGTCTCTTTCTGTACTCTCCCAAAGTCCAATACTATCTGCCTGGGCCGCTGAGCCGGAGCCAGCTCAGCAATTCCGAACGTCCAGGGATTCCTCCCACACCAAAGGTGCCGGCACCAAAAGCTCTTGCTGCTCTTCCAGTATCCAGGCAACTGCATTCACTGCCCCACAAACGCTGGGGCTGTCTCTTTCTGTACTCTCCCAAAGTCCAATACTATCTGCCTGGGCTGCTGAGCCGGAGCCAGCTCAGCAATTCCGAACGTCCAGGGATTCCTCCCACTTCAAAGGTGCCAGGACCAAAAGCTCTTGCTGCTCTTCCAGTATCCAGGCAACTGCATTCACTGCCCCACAAACGCTGGGGCTGTCTCTTTCTCTACTCTCCCAAAGCCCAATACTATTTGCCTGGGCCGCTGAGCCGGAGCCGACTAGTTATAGTGAACGTCCAGGGATTACTCCCACACCAAAGGTGCCGGGACCAAAAGCTCTTGCTGCTCTTCCAGTATTCAGGCTACTGCATTCACTGCCCCACAAACGCTGGGGCTGTCTCTTTCTGTACTCTCCCAAAGTCCAATACTATCTGCCTGGGCCGCTGAGGCGGAGCCAGCTCAGCAATAGCGAACGTCCAGGGATTCCTCCCACACCAAAGGTGCCAGGACCAAAAGCTCTTGCTGCTCTTCCAGTATCCAGGCAACTGCATTCACTGCCCCACAAACGCTGGGGCTGTCTCTTTCTGTACTCTCCCAAAGTCCAATACTATCTGCCTGGGCCGCTGAGCCGGAGCCAGGTCAGCAATTCCGAACGTCCAGGGATTCCTCCCACACCAAAGGTGCCGGCACCAAAAGCTCTTGCTGCTCTTCCAGTATCCAGGCAACTGCATTCACTGCCCCACAAACGCTGGGGCTGTCTCTTTCTGTACTCTCCCAAAGTCCAATACTATCTGCCTGGGCCGCTGAGCCGGAGCCGACTAGCAATAGTGAACGTCCAGGGATTCCTCCCACACCAAAGGTGCCGGGACCAAAAGCTCTTGCTGCTCTTCCAGTATCCAGGCAACTGCATTCACTGCCCCACAAACGCTGGGGCTGTCTCTTTCTGTACTCTCCCAAAGTCCAATACTATCTGCCTGGGCCGCTGAGCCGGAGCCAGCTCAGCAATTCCGAACGTCCAGGGATTCCTCCCACACCAAAGGTGCCAGGACCAAAAGCTCTTGCTGCTCTTCCAGTATCCAGGCAACTGCATTCACTGCCCCACAAACGCTGGGGCTGTCTCTTTCTGTACTCTCCCAAAGTCCAATACTATCTGCCTGGGCCGCTGAGCCGGAGCCAGCTCAGCAATTCCGAACGTCCAGGGATTCCTCCCACACCAAAGGTGCCGGCACCAAAAGCTCTTGCTGCTCTTCCAGTATCCAGGCAACTGCATTCACTGCCCCACAAACGCTGGGGCTGTCTCTTTCTGTACTCTCCCAAAGTCCAATACTATCTGCCTGGGCCGCTGAGCCGGAGCCAGCTCAGCAATTCCGAACGTCCAGGGATTCCTCCCACACCAAAGGTGCCAGGACCAAAAGCTCTTGCTGCTCTTCCAGTATCCAGGCAACTGCATTCACTGCCCCACAAACGCTGGGGCTGTCTCTTTCTGTACTCTCCCAAAGTCCAATACTATCTGCCTGGGCCGCTGAGCCGGAGCCGACTAGCAATAGTGAACGTCCAGGGATTCCTCCCACACCAAAGGTGCCGGGACCAAAAGCTCTTGCTGCTCTTCCAGTATCCAGGCAACTGCATTCACTGCCCCACAAACGCTGGGGCTGTCTCTTTCTGTACTCTCCCAAAGTCCAATACTATCTGCCTGGGCCGCTGAGCCGGAGCCAGCTCAGCAATTCCGAACGTCCAGGGATTCCTCCCACACCAAAGGTGCCAGGACCAAAAGCTCTTGCTGCTCTTCCAGTATCCAGGCAACTGCATTCACTGCCCCACAAACGCTGGGGCTGTCTCTTTCTGTACTCTCCCAAAGTCCAATACTATCTGCCTGGGCCGCTGAGCCGGAGCCAGCTCAGCAATTCCGAACGTCCAGGGATTCCTCCCACACCAAAGGTGCCGGCACCAAAAGCTCTTGCTGCTCTTCCAGTATCCAGGCAACTGCATTCACTGCCCCACAAACGCTGGGGCTGTCTCTTTCTGTACTCTCCCAAAGTCCAATACTATCTGCCTGGGCCGCTGAGCCGGAGCCAGCTCAGCAATTCCGAACGTCCAGGGATTCCTCCCACACCAAAGGTGCCAGGACCAAAAGCTCTTGCTGCTCTTCCAGTATCCAGGCAACTGCATTCACTGCCCCACAAACGCTGGGGCTGTCTCTTTCTGTACTCTCCCAAAGTCCAATACTATCTGCCTGGGCCGCTGAGCCGGAGCCGACTAGCAATAGTGAACGTCCAGGGATTCCTCCCACACCAAAGGTGCCGGGACCAAAAGCTCTTGCTGCTCTTCCAGTATCCAGGCAACTGCATTCACTGCCCCACAAACGCTGGGGCTGTCTCTTTCTGTACTCTCCCAAAGTCCAATACTATCTGCCTGGGCCGCTGAGCCGGAGCCAGCTCAGCAATTCCGAACGTCCAGGGATTCCTCCCACACCAAAGGTGCCAGGACCAAAAGCTCTTGCTGCTCTTCCAGTATCCAGGCAACTGCATTCACTGCCCCACAAACGCTGGGGCTGTCTCTTTCTGTACTCTCCCAAAGTCCAATACTATCTGCCTGGGCCGCTGAGCCGGAGCCAGCTCAGCAATTCCGAACGTCCAGGGATTCCTCCCACACCAAAGGTGCCGGCACCAAAAGCTCTTGCTGCTCTTCCAGTATCCAGGCAACTGCATTCACTGCCCCACAAACGCTGGGGCTGTCTCTTTCTGTACTCTCCCAAAGTCCAATACTATCTGCCTGGGCCGCTGAGCCGGAGCCGACTAGCAATAGTGAACGTCCAGGGATTCCTCCCACACCAAAGGTGCCGGGACCAAAAGCTCTTGCTGCTCTTCCAGTATCCAGGCAACTGCATTCACTGCCCCACAAACGCTGGGGCTGTCTCTTTCTGTACTCTCCCAAAGTCCAATACTATCTGCCTGGGCCGCTGAGCCGGAGCCAGCTCAGCAATTCCGAACGTCCAGGGATTCCTCCCACACCAAAGGTGCCAGGACCAAAAGCTCTTGCTGCTCTTCCAGTATCCAGGCAACTGCATTCACTGCCCCACAAACGCTGGGGCTGTCTCTTTCTGTACTCTCCCAAAGTCCAATACTATCTGCCTGGGCCGCTGAGCCGGAGCCAGCTCAGCAATTCCGAACGTCCAGGGATTCCTCCCACACCAAAGGTGCCAGGACCAAAAGCTCTTGCTGCTCTTCCAGTATCCAGGCAACTGCATTCACTGCCCCACAAACGCTGGGGCTGTCTCTTTCTGTACTCTCCCAAAGTCCAATACTATCTGCCTGGGCCGCTGAGCCGGAGCCAGCTCAGCAATTCCGAACGTCCAGGGATTCCTCCCACACCAAAGGTGCCGGCACCAAAAGCTCTTGCTGCTCTTCCAGTATCCAGGCAACTGCATTCACTGCCCCACAAACGCTGGGGCTGTCTCTTTCTGTACTCTCCCAAAGTCCAATACTATCTGCCTGGGCCGCTGAGCCGGAGCCAGCTCAGCAATTCCGAACGTCCAGGGATTCCTCCCACACCAAAGGTGCCGGCACCAAAAGCTCTTGCTGCTCTTCCAGTATCCAGGCAACTGCATTCACTGCCCCACAAACGCTGGGGCTGTCTCTTTCTGTACTCTCCCAAAGTCCAATACTATCTGCCTGGGCCGCTGAGCCGGAGCCAGCTCAGCAATTCCGAACGTCCAGGGATTCCTCCCACACCAAAGGTGCCGGCACCAAAAGCTCTTGCTGCTCTTCCAGTATCCAGGCAACTGCATTCACTGCCCCACAAACGCTGGGGCTGTCTCTTTCTGTACTCTCCCAAAGTCCAATACTATCTGCCTGGGCCGCTGAGCCGGAGCCGACTAGCAATAGTGAACGTCCAGGGATTCCTCCCACACCAAAGGTGCCGGGACCAAAAGCTCTTGCTGCTCTTCCAGTATCCAGGCAACTGCATTCACTGCCCCACAAACGCTGGGGCTGTCTCTTTCTGTACTCTCCCAAAGTCCAATACTATCTGCCTGGGCCGCTGAGCCGGAGCCAGCTCAGCAATTCCGAACGTCCAGGGATTCCTCCCACACCAAAGGTGCCAGGACCAAAAGCTCTTGCTGCTCTTCCAGTATCCAGGCAACTGCATTCACTGCCCCACAAACGCTGGGGCTGTCTCTTTCTGTACTCTCCCAAAGTCCAATACTATCTGCCTGGGCCGCTGAGCCGGAGCCAGCTCAGCAATTCCGAACGTCCAGGGATTCCTCCCACACCAAAGGTGCCAGGACCAAAAGCTCTTGCTGCTCTTCCAGTATCCAGGCAACTGCATTCACTGCCCCACAAACGCTGGGGCTGTCTCTTTCTGTACTCTCCCAAAGTCCAATACTATCTGCCTGGGCCGCTGAGCCGGAGCCAGCTCAGCAATTCCGAACGTCCAGGGATTCCTCCCACACCAAAGGTGCCGGCACCAAAAGCTCTTGCTGCTCTTCCAGTATCCAGGCAACTGCATTCACTGCCCCACAAACGCTGGGGCTGTCTCTTTCTGTACTCTCCCAAAGTCCAATACTATCTGCCTGGGCCGCTGAGCCGGAGCCAGCTCAGCAATTCCGAACGTCCAGGGATTCCTCCCACACCAAAGGTGCCGGCACCAAAAGCTCTTGCTGCTCTTCCAGTATCCAGGCAACTGCATTCACTGCCCCACAAACGCTGGGGCTGTCTCTTTCTGTACTCTCCCAAAGTCCAATACTATCTGCCTGGGCCGCTGAGCCGGAGCCAGCTCAGCAATTCCGAACGTCCAGGGATTCCTCCCACACCAAAGGTGCCGGCACCAAAAGCTCTTGCTGCTCTTCCAGTATCCAGGCAACTGCATTCACTGCCCCACAAACGCTGGGGCTGTCTCTTTCTGTACTCTCCCAAAGTCCAATACTATCTGCCTGGGCCGCTGAGCCGGAGCCAGCTCAGCAATTCCGAACGTCCAGGGATTCCTCCCACACCAAAGGTGCCAGGACCAAAAGCTCTTGCTGCTCTTCCAGTATCCAGGCAACTGCATTCACTGCCCCACAAACGCTGGGGCTGTCTCTTTCTGTACTCTCCCAAAGTCCAATACTATCTGCCTGGGCCGCTGAGCCGGAGCCAGCTCAGCAATTCTGAACGTCCAGGGATTCCTCCCACACCAAAGGTGCCAGGACCAAAAGCTCTTGCTGCTCTTCCAGTATCCAGGCAACTGCATTCACTGCCCCACAAACGCTGGGGCTGTCTCTTTCTGTACTCTCCCAAAGTCCAATACTATCTGCCTGGGCCGCTGAGCCGGAGCCAGCTCAGCAATTCCGAACGTCCAGGGATTCCTCCCACACCAAAGGTGCCGGCACCAAAAGCTCTTGCTGCTCTTCCAGTATCCAGGCAACTGCATTCACTGCCCCACAAACGCTGGGGCTGTCTCTTTCTGTACTCTCCCAAAGTCCAATACTATCTGCCTGGGCCGCTGAGCCGGAGCCAGCTCAGCAATTCCGAACGTCCAGGGATTCCTCCCACACCAAAGGTGCCAGGACCAAAAGCTCTTGCTGCTCTTCCAGTATCCAGGCAACTGCATTCACTGCCCCACAAACGCTGGGGCTGTCTCTTTCTGTACTCTCCCAAAGTCCAATACTATCTGCCTGGGCCGCTGAGCCGGAGCCAGCTCAGCAATTCCGAACGTCCAGGGATTCCTCCCACACCAAAGGTGCCGGGACCAAAAGCTCTTGCTGCTCTTCCAGTATCCAGGCAACTGCATTCACTGCCCCACAAACGCTGGGGCTGTCTCTTTCTGTACTCTCCCAAAGTCCAATACTATCTGCCTGGGCCGCTGAGCCGGAGCCAGCTCAGCAATTCCGAACGTCCAGGGATTCCTCCCACACCAAAGGTGCCGGCACCAAAAGCTCTTGCTGCTCTTCCAGTATCCAGGCAACTGCATTCACTGCCCCACAAACGCTGGGGCTGTCTCTTTCTGTACTCTCCCAAAGTCCAATACTATCTGCCTGGGCCGCTGAGCCGGAGCCGACTAGCAATAGTGAACGTCCAGGGATTCCTCCCACACCAAAGGTGCCGGGACCAAAAGCTCTTGCTGCTCTTCCAGTATCCAGGCAACTGCATTCACTGCCCCACAAACGCTGGGGCTGTCTCTTTCTGTACTCTCCCAAAGTCCAATACTATCTGCCTGGGCCGCTGAGCCGGAGCCAGCTCAGCAATTCCGAACGTCCAGGGATTCCTCCCACACCAAAGGTGCCAGGACCAAAAGCTCTTGCTGCTCTTCCAGTATCCAGGCAACTGCATTCACTGCCCCACAAACGCTGGGGCTGTCTCTTTCTGTACTCTCCCAAAGTCCAATACTATCTGCCTGGGCCGCTGAGCCGGAGCCAGCTCAGCAATTCCGAACGTCCAGGGATTCCTCCCACACCAAAGGTGCCAGGACCAAAAGCTCTTGCTGCTCTTCCAGTATCCAGGCAACTGCATTCACTGCCCCACAAACGCTGGGGCTGTCTCTTTCTGTACTCTCCCAAAGTCCAATACTATCTGCCTGGGCCGCTGAGCCGGAGCCAGCTCAGCAATTCCGAACGTCCAGGGATTCCTCCCACACCAAAGGTGCCGGCACCAAAAGCTCTTGCTGCTCTTCCAGTATCCAGGCAACTGCATTCACTGCCCCACAAACGCTGGGGCTGTCTCTTTCTGTACTCTCCCAAAGTCCAATACTATCTGCCTGGGCCGCTGAGCCGGCTCTAGCTTCTACCAATTCCGAACGTCCAGGGATTCCTCCCACACCAAAGGTGCCGGCACCAAAAGCTCTTGCTGCTCTTCCAGTATCCAGGCAACTGCATTCACTGCCCCACAAACGCTGGGGCTGTCTCTTTCTGTACTCTCCCAAAGTCCAATACTATCTGCCTGGGCCGCTGAGCCGGAGCCAGCTCAGCAATTCCGAACGTCCAGGGATTCCTCCCACACCAAAGGTGCCGGCACCAAAAGCTCTTGCTGCTCTTCCAGTATCCAGGCAACTGCATTCACTGCCCCACAAACGCTGGGGCTGTCTCTTTCTGTACTCTCCCAAAGTCCAATACTATCTGCCTGGGCTGCTGAGCCGGAGCCAGGTCAGCAATTCCGAACGTCCAGGGATTCCTCCCACACCAAAGGTGCCAGGACCAAAAGCTCTTGCTGCTCTTCCAGTATCCAGGCAACTGCATTCACTGCCCCACAAACGCTGGGGCTGTCTCTTTCTGTACTCTCCCAAAGTCCAATACTATCTGCCTGGGCCGCTGAGCCGGAGCCAGCTCAGCAATTCTGAACGTCCAGGGATTCCTCCCACACCAAAGGTGCCAGGACCAAAAGCTCTTGCTGCTCTTCCAGTATCCAGGCAACTGCATTCACTGCCCCACAAACGCTGGGGCTGTCTCTTTCTGTACTCTCCCAAAGTCCAATACTATCTGCCTGGGCCGCTGAGCCGGAGCCAGCTCAGCAATTCCGAACGTCCAGGGATTCCTCCCACACCAAAGGTGCCGGCACCAAAAGCTCTTGCTGCTCTTCCAGTATCCAGGCAACTGCATTCACTGCCCCACAAACGCTGGGGCTGTCTCTTTCTGTACTCTCCCAAAGTCCAATACTATCTGCCTGGGCCGCTGAGCCGGAGCCAGCTCAGCAATTCCGAACGTCCAGGGATTCCTCCCACACCAAAGGTGCCAGGACCAAAAGCTCTTGCTGCTCTTCCAGTATCCAGGCAACTGCATTCACTGCCCCACAAACGCTGGGGCTGTCTCTTTCTGTACTCTCCCAAAGTCCAATACTATCTGCCTGGGCCGCTGAGCCGGAGCCAGGTCAGCAATTCCGAACGTCCAGGGATTCCTCCCACACCAAAGGTGCCGGCACCAAAAGCTCTTGCTGCTCTTCCAGTATCCAGGCAACTGCATTCACTGCCCCACAAACGCTGGGGCTGTCTCTTTCTGTACTCTCCCAAAGTCCAATACTATCTGCCTGGGCCGCTGAGCCGGACCCAGCTCAGCAATTCCGAACGTCCAGGGATTCCTCCCACACCAAAGGTGCCAGGACCAAAAGCTCTTGCTGCTCTTCCAGTATCCAGGCAACTGCATTCACTGCCCCACAAACGCTGGGGCTGTCTCTTTCTGTACTCTCCCAAAGTCCAATACTATCTGCCTGGGCCGCTGAGCCGGAGCCGACTAGCAATAGTGAACGTCCAGGGATTCCTCCCACACCAAAGGTGCCAGGACCAAAAGCTCTTGCTGCTCTTCCAGTATCCAGGCAACTGCATTCACTGCCCCACAAACGCTGGGGCTGTCTCTTTCTGTACTCTCCCAAAGTCCAATACTATCTGCCTGGGCCGCTGAGCAGGAGCCAGCTCAGCAATTCCGAACGTCCAGGGATTCCTCCCACACCAAAGGTGCCAGGACCAAAAGCTCTTGCTGCTCTTCCAGTATCCAGGCAACTGCATTCACTGCCCCACAAACGCTGGGGCTGTCTCTTTCTGTACTCTCCCAAAGTCCAATACTATCTGCCTGGGCCGCTGAGCCGGAGCCGACTAGCAATAGCGAACGTCCAGGGATTCCTCCCACACCAAAGGTGCCGGCACCAAAAGCTCTTGCTGCTCTTCCAGTATCCAGGCAACTGCATTCACTGCCCCACAAACGCTGGGGCTGTCTCTTTCTGTACTCTCCCAAAGTCCAATACTATCTGCCTGGGCCGCTGAGCCGGAGCCAGCTCAGCAATTCCGAACGTCCAGGGATTCCTCCCACACCAAAGGTGCCAGGACCAAAAGCTCTTGCTGCTCTTCCAGTATCCAGGCAACTGCATTCACTGCCCCACAAACGCTGGGGCTGTCTCTTTCTGTACTCTCCCAAAGTCCAATACTATCTGCCTGGGCTGCTGAGCCGGAGCCAGGTCAGCAATTCCGAACGTCCAGGGATTCCTCCCACACCAAAGGTGCCAGGACCAAAAGCTCTTGCTGCTCTTCCAGTATCCAGGCAACTGCATTCACTGCCCCACAAACGCTGGGGCTGTCTCTTTCTGTACTCTCCCAAAGTCCAATACTATCTGCCTGGGCCGCTGAGCCGGAGCCAGCTCAGCAATTCTGAACGTCCAGGGATTCCTCCCACACCAAAGGTGCCAGGACCAAAAGCTCTTGCTGCTCTTCCAGTATCCAGGCAACTGCATTCACTGCCCCACAAACGCTGGGGCTGTCTCTTTCTGTACTCTCCCAAAGTCCAATACTATCTGCCTGGGCCGCTGAGCCGGAGCCAGCTCAGCAATTCCGAACGTCCAGGGATTCCTCCCACACCAAAGGTGCCGGCACCAAAAGCTCTTGCTGCTCTTCCAGTATCCAGGCAACTGCATTCACTGCCCCACAAACGCTGGGGCTGTCTCTTTCTGTACTCTCCCAAAGTCCAATACTATCTGCCTGGGCCGCTGAGCCGGAGCCAGCTCAGCAATTCCGAACGTCCAGGGATTCCTCCCACACCAAAGGTGCCAGGACCAAAAGCTCTTGCTGCTCTTCCAGTATCCAGGCAACTGCATTCACTGCCCCACAAACGCTGGGGCTGTCTCTTTCTGTACTCTCCCAAAGTCCAATACTATCTGCCTGGGCCGCTGAGCCGGAGCCAGCTCAGCAATTCCGAACGTCCAGGGATTCCTCCCACACCAAAGGTGCCGGCACCAAAAGCTCTTGCTGCTCTTCCAGTATCCAGGCAACTGCATTCACTGCCCCACAAACGCTGGGGCTGTCTCTTTCTGTACTCTCCCAAAGTCCAATACTATCTGCCTGGGCCGCTGAGCCGGAGCCAGCTCAGCAATTCCGAACGTCCAGGGATTCCTCCCACACCAAAGGTGCCAGGACCAAAAGCTCTTGCTGCTCTTCCAGTATCCAGGCAACTGCATTCACTGCCCCACAAACGCTGGGGCTGTCTCTTTCTGTACTCTCCCAAAGTCCAATACTATCTGCCTGGGCCGCTGAGCCGGAGCCGACTAGCAATAGTGAACGTCCAGGGATTCCTCCCACACCAAAGGTGCCAGGACCAAAAGCTCTTGCTGCTCTTCCAGTATCCAGGCAACTGCATTCACTGCCCCACAAACGCTGGGGCTGTCTCTTTCTGTACTCTCCCAAAGTCCAATACTATCTGCCTGGGCCGCTGAGCCGGAGCCAGCTCAGCAATTCCGAACGTCCAGGGATTCCTCCCACACCAAAGGTGCCAGGACCAAAAGCTCTTGCTGCTCTTCCAGTATCCAGGCAACTGCATTCACTGCCCCACAAACGCTGGGGCTGTCTCTTTCTGTACTCTCCCAAAGTCCAATACTATCTGCCTGGGCCGCTGAGCCGGAGCCGACTAGCAATAGCGAACGTCCAGGGATTCCTCCCACACCAAAGGTGCCGGCACCAAAAGCTCTTGCTGCTCTTCCAGTATCCAGGCAACTGCATTCACTGCCCCACAAACGCTGGGGCTGTCTCTTTCTGTACTCTCCCAAAGTCCAATACTATCTGCCTGGGCCGCTGAGCCGGAGCCAGCTCAGCAATTCCGAACGTCCAGGGATTCCTCCCACACCAAAGGTGCCAGGACCAAAAGCTCTTGCTGCTCTTCCAGTATCCAGGCAACTGCATTCACTGCCCCACAAACGCTGGGGCTGTCTCTTTCTGTACTCTCCCAAAGTCCAATACTATCTGCCTGGGCCGCTGAGCCGGAGCCGACTAGCTATAGCGAACGTCCAGGGATTCCTCCCACACCAAAGGTGCCAGGACCAAAAGCTCTTGCTGCTCTTCCAGTATCCAGGCAACTGCATTCACTGCCCCACAAACGCTGGGGCTGTCTCTTTCTGTACTCTCCCAAAGTCCAATACTATCTGCCTGGGCCGCTGAGCCGGAGCCAGCTCAGCAATTCCGAACGTCCAGGGATTCCTCCCACACCAAAGGTGCCAGGACCAAAAGCTCTTGCTGCTCTTCCAGTATCCAGGCAACTGCATTCACTGCCCCACAAACGCTGGGGCTGTCTCTTTCTGTACTCTCCCAAAGTCCAATACTATCTGCCTGGGCCGCTGAGCCGGAGCCAGCTCAGCAATTCCGAACGTCCAGGGATTCCTCCCACACCAAAGGTGCCGGCACCAAAAGCTCTTGCTGCTCTTCCAGTATCCAGGCAACTGCATTCACTGCCCCACAAACGCTGGGGCTGTCTCTTTCTGTACTCTCCCAAAGTCCAATACTATCTGCCTGGGCCGCTGAGCCGGAGCCAGCTCAGCAATTCCGAACGTCCAGGGATTCCTCCCACACCAAAGGTGCCAGGACCAAAAGCTCTTGCTGCTCTTCCAGTATCCAGGCAACTGCATTCACTGCCCCACAAACGCTGGGGCTGTCTCTTTCTGTACTCTCCCAAAGTCCAATACTATCTGCCTGGGCCGCTGAGCCGGAGCCGACTAGCAATAGCGAACGTCCAGGGATTCCTCCCACACCAAAGGTGCCGGCACCAAAAGCTCTTGCTGCTCTTCCAGTATCCAGGCAACTGCATTCACTGCCCCACAAACGCTGGGGCTGTCTCTTTCTGTACTCTCCCAAAGTCCAATACTATCTGCCTGGGCCGCTGAGCCGGAGCCAGCTCAGCAATTCCGAACGTCCAGGGATTCCTCCCACACCAAAGGTGCCAGCACCAAAAGCTCTTGCTGCTCTTCCAGTATCCAGGCAACTGCATTCACTGCCCCACAAACGCTGGGGCTGTCTCTTTCTGTACTCTCCCAAAGTCCAATACTATCTGCCTGGGCCGCTGAGCCGGAGCCGACTAGCAATAGCGAACGTCCAGGGATTCCTCCCACACCAAAGGTGCCGGCACCAAAAGCTCTTGCTGCTCTTCCAGTATCCAGGCAACTGCATTCACTGCCCCACAAACGCTGGGGCTGTCTCTTTCTGTACTCTCCCAAAGTCCAATACTATCTGCCTGGGCCGCTGAGCCGGAGCCAGCTCAGCAATTCCGAACGTCCAGGGATTCCTCCCACACCAAAGGTGCCAGGACCAAAAGCTCTTGCTGCTCTTCCAGTATCCAGGCAACTGCATTCACTGCCCCACAAACGCTGGGGCTGTCTCTTTCTGTACTCTCCCAAAGTCCAATACTATCTGCCTGGGCCGCTGAGCCGGACCTGACTAGCAATAGCGAACATCCAGGGATTCCTCCCACACCAAAGGTGCCAGGACCAAAAGCTCTTGCTGCTCTTCCAGTATCCAGGCAACTGCATTCACTGCCCCACAAACGCTGGGGCTGTCTCTTTCTGTACTCTCCCAAAGTCCAATACTATCTGCCTGGGCCGCTGAGCCGGAGCCAGCTCAGCAATTCCGAACGTCCAGGGATTCCTCCCACACCAAAGGTGCCGGCACCAAAAGCTCTTGCTGCTCTTCCAGTATCCAGGCAACTGCATTCACTGCCCCACAAACGCTGGGGCTGTCTCTTTCTGTACTCTCCCAAAGTCCAATACTATCTGCCTGGGCCGCTGAGCCGGAGCCAGCTCAGCAATTCCGAACGTCCAGGGATTCCTCCCACACCAAAGGTGCCAGGACCAAAAGCTCTTGCTGCTCTTCCAGTATCCAGGCAACTGCATTCACTGCCCCACAAACGCTGGGGCTGTCTCTTTCTGTACTCTCCCAAAGTCCAATACTATCTGCCTGGGCCGCTGAGCCGGAGCCGACTAGCAATAGTGAACGTCCAGGGATTCCTCCCACACCAAAGGTGCCGGGACCAAAAGCTCTTGCTGCTCTTCCAGTATCCAGGCAACTGCATTCACTGCCCCACAAACGCTGGGGCTGTCTCTTTCTGTACTCTCCCAAAGTCCAATACTATCTGCCTGGGCCGCTGAGCCGGAGCCAGCTCAGCAATTCCGAACGTCCAGGGATTCCTCCCACACCAAAGGTGCCAGGACCAAAAGCTCTTGCTGCTCTTCCAGTATCCAGGCAACTGCATTCACTGCCCCACAAACGCTGGGGCTGTCTCTTTCTGTACTCTCCCAAAGTCCAATACTATCTGCCTGGGCCGCTGAGCCGGAGCCAGCTCAGCAATTCCGAACGTCCAGGGATTCCTCCCACACCAAAGGTGCCGGCACCAAAAGCTCTTGCTGCTCTTCCAGTATCCAGGCAACTGCATTCACTGCCCCACAAACGCTGGGGCTGTCTCTTTCTGTACTCTCCCAAAGTCCAATACTATCTGCCTGGGCCGCTGAGCCGGAGCCGACTAGCAATAGTGAACGTCCAGGGATTCCTCCCACACCAAAGGTGCCAGGACCAAAAGCTCTTGCTGCTCTTCCAGTATCCAGGCAACTGCATTCACTGCCCCACAAACGCTGGGGCTGTCTCTTTCTGTACTCTCCCAAAGTCCAATACTATCTGCCTGGGCCGCTGAGCCGGAGCCAGCTCAGCAATTCCGAACGTCCAGGGATTCCTCCCACACCAAAGGTGCCGGGACCAAAAGCTCTTGCTGCTCTTCCAGTATCCAGGCAACTGCATTCACTGCCCCACAAACGCTGGGGCTGTCTCTTTCTGTACTCTCCCAAAGTCCAATACTATCTGCCTGGGCCGCTGAGCCGGAGCCAGCTCAGCAATTCCGAACGTCCAGGGATTCCTCCCACACCAAAGGTGCCAGGACCAAAAGCTCTTGCTGCTCTTCCAGTATCCAGGCAACTGCATTCACTGCCCCACAAACGCTGGGGCTGTCTCTTTCTGTACTCTCCCAAAGTCCAATACTATCTGCCTGGGCCGCTGAGCCGGAGCCGACTCAGCAATTCCGAACGTCCAGGGATTCCTCCCACACCAAAGGTGCCAGGACCAAAAGCTCTTGCTGCTCTTCCAGTATCCAGGCAACTGCATTCACTGCCCCACAAACGCTGGGGCTGTCTCTTTCTGTACTCTCCCAAAGTCCAATACTATCTGCCTGGGCCGCTGAGCCGGAGCCAGCTCAGCAATTCCGAACGTCCAGGGATTCCTCCCACACCAAAGGTGCCAGGACCAAAAGCTCTTGCTGCTCTTCCAGTATCCAGGCAACTGCATTCACTGCCCCACAAACGCTGGGGCTGTCTCTTTCTGTACTCTCCCAAAGTCCAATACTATCTGCCTGGGCCGCTGAGCCGGAGCCAGCTCAGCAATTCCGAACGTCCAGGGATTCCTCCCACACCAAAGGTGCCGGCACCAAAAGCTCTTGCTGCTCTTCCAGTATCCAGGCAACTGCATTCACTGCCCCACAAACGCTGGGGCTGTCTCTTTCTGTACTCTCCCAAAGTCCAATACTATCTGCCTGGGCTGCTGAGCCGGAGCCAGCTCAGCAATTCCGAACGTCCAGGGATTTCTCCCACTTCAAAGGTGCCGGGACCAAAAGCTCTTGCTGCTCTTCCATTATCCAGGCAACTGCATTCACTGCCCCACAAACGCTGGGGCTGTCTCTTTCTCTACTCTCCCAAAGCCCAATACTATTTGCCTGGGCCGCTGAGCCGGAGCCGACTAGTTATAGTGAACGTCCAGGGATTACTCCCACACCAAAGGTGCCGGGACCAAAAGCTCTTGCTGCTCTTCCAGTATTCAGGCTACTGCATTCACTGCCCCACAAACGCTGGGGATGTCTCTTTCTGTACTCTCCCAAAGTCCAATACTATCTGCCTGGGCCGCTGAGTCGGAGCCAGCTCAGCAATTCCGAACGTCCAGGGATTCCTCCCACACCAAAGGTGCCAGGACCAAAAGCTCTTGCTGCTCTTCCAGTATCCAGGCAACTGCATTCACTGCCCCACAAACGCTGGGGCTGTCTCTTTCTGTACTCTCCCAAAGTCCAATACTATCTGCCTGGGCCGCTGAGCCGGAGCCAGCTCAGCAATTCCGAACGTCCAGGGATTCCTCCCACACCAAAGGTGCCAGGACCAAAAGCTCTTGCTGCTCTTCCAGTATCCAGGCAACTGCATTCACTGCCCCACAAACGCTGGGGCTGAATGCAGTATCCAGGCAACTGCATTCACTGCCCCACAAACGCTGGGGCTGTCTCTTTCTGTACTCTCCCAAAGTCCAATACTATCTGCCTGGGCCGCTGAGCCGGAGCCAGCTCAGCAATTCCGAACGTCCAGGGATTCCTCCCACACCAAAGGTGCCGGCACCAAAAGCTCTTGCTGCTCTTCCAGTATCCAGGCAACTGCATTCACTGCCCCACAAACGCTGGGGCTGTCTCTTTCTGTACTCTCCCAAAGTCCAATACTATCTGCCTGGGCTGCTGAGCCGGAGCTCAGCAATTCCGAACGTCCAGGGATTCCTCCCACACCAAAGGTGCCAGGACCAAAAGCTCTTGCTGCTCTTCCAGTATCCAGGCAACTGCATTCACTGCCCCACAAACGCTGGGGCTGTCTCTTTCTGTACTCTCCCAAAGTCCAATACTATCTGCCTGGGCCGCTGAGCCGGAGCCAGCTCAGCAATTCCGAACGTCCAGGGATTCCTCCCACACCAAAGGTGCCGGCACCAAAAGCTCTTGCTGCTCTTCCAGTATCCAGGCAACTGCATTCACTGCCCCACAAACGCTGGGGCTGTCTCTTTCTGTACTCTCCCAAAGTCCAATACTATCTGCCTGGGCCGCTGAGCCGGAGCCAGCTCAGCAATTCCGAACGTCCAGGGATTCCTCCCACACCAAAGGTGCCGGCACCAAAAGCTCTTGCTGCTCTTCCAGTATCCAGGCAACTGCATTCACTGCCCCACAAACGCTGGGGCTGTCTCTTTCTGTACTCTCCCAAAGTCCAATACTATCTGCCTGGGCCGCTGAGCCGGAGCCAGCTCAGCAATTCCGAACGTCCAGGGATTCCTCCCACACCAAAGGTGCCGGCACCAAAAGCTCTTGCTGCTCTTCCAGTATCCAGGCAACTGCATTCACTGCCCCACAAACGCTGGGGCTGTCTCTTTCTGTACTCTCCCAAAGTCCAATACTATCTGCCTGGGCCGCTGAGCCGGAGCCAGCTCAGCAATTCCGAACGTCCAGGGATTCCTCCCACACCAAAGGTGCCGGCACCAAAAGCTCTTGCTGCTCTTCCAGTATCCAGGCAACTGCATTCACTGCCCCACAAACGCTGGGGCTGTCTCTTTCTGTACTCTCCCAAAGTCCAATACTATCTGCCTGGGCCGCTGAGCCGGAGCCAGCTCAGCAATTCCGAACGTCCAGGGATTCCTCCCACACCAAAGGTGCCGGCACCAAAAGCTCTTGCTGCTCTTCCAGTATCCAGGCAACTGCATTCACTGCCCCACAAACGCTGGGGCTGTCTCTTTCTGTACTCTCCCAAAGTCCAATACTATCTGCCTGGGCCGCTGAGCCGGAGCCGACTAGCAATAGTGAACGTCCAGGGATTCCTCCCACACCAAAGGTGCCAGGACCAAAAGCTCTTGCTGCTCTTCCAGTATCCAGGCAACTGCATTCACTGCCCCACAAACGCTGGGGCTGTCTCTTTCTGTACTCTCCCAAAGTCCAATACTATCTGCCTGGGCCGCTGAGCCGGAGCCAGCTCAGCAATTCCGAACGTCCAGGGATTCCTCCCACACCAAAGGTGCCGGCACCAAAAGCTCTTGCTGCTCTTCCAGTATCCAGGCAACTGCATTCACTGCCCCACAAACGCTGGGGCTGTCTCTTTCTGTACTCTCCCAAAGTCCAATACTATCTGCCTGGGCCGCTGAGCCGGAGCCAGCTCAGCAATTCCGAACGTCCAGGGATTCCTCCCACACCAAAGGTGCCGGCACCAAAAGCTCTTGCTGCTCTTCCAGTATCCAGGCAACTGCATTCACTGCCCCACAAACGCTGGGGCTGTCTCTTTCTGTACTCTCCCAAAGTCCAATACTATCTGCCTGGGCCGCTGAGCCGGAGCCAGCTCAGCAATTCCGAACGTCCAGGGATTCCTCCCACACCAAAGGTGCCGGCACCAAAAGCTCTTGCTGCTCTTCCAGTATCCAGGCAACTGCATTCACTGCCCCACAAACGCTGGGGCTGTCTCTTTCTGTACTCTCCCAAAGTCCAATACGTTCTGCCTGGGCCGCTGAGCCGGAGCCGACCAGCAATAGCGAACGTCCAGGGATTCCTCCCACACCAAAGGTGCCAGGACCAAAAGCTCTTGCTGCTCTTCCAGTATCCAGGCAACTGCATTCACTGCCCCACAAACGCTGGGGCTGTCTCTTTCTGTACTCTCCCAAAGTCCAATACTATCTGCCTGGGCCGCTGAGCCGGAGCCAGCTCAGCAATTCCGAACGTCCAGGGATTCCTCCCACACCAAAGGTGCCGGCACCAAAAGCTCTTGCTGCTCTTCCAGTATCCAGGCAACTGCATTCACTGCCCCACAAACGCTGGGGCTGTCTCTTTCTGTACTCTCCCAAAGTCCAATACTATCTGCCTGGGCCGCTGAGCCGGAGCCAGCTCAGCAATTCCGAACGTCCAGGGATTCCTCCCACACCAAAGGTGCCAGGACCAAAAGCTCTTGCTGCTCTTCCAGTATCCAGGCAACTGCATTCACTGCCCCACAAACGCTGGGGCTGTCTCTTTCTGTACTCTCCCAAAGTCCAATACTATCTGCCTGGGCCGCTGAGCCGGAGCCAGCTCAGCAATTCCGAACGTCCAGGGATTCCTCCCACACCAAAGGTGCCGGCACCAAAAGCTCTTGCTGCTCTTCCAGTATCCAGGCAACTGCATTCACTGCCCCACAAACGCTGGGGCTGTCTCTTTCTGTACTCTCCCAAAGTCCAATACTATCTGCCTGGGCTGCTGAGCCGGAGCCAGCTCAGCAATTCCGAACGTCCAGGGATTCCTCCCACACCAAAGGTGCCGGGACCAAAAGCTCTTGCTGCTCTTCCAGTATCCAGGCAACTGCATTCACTGCCCCACAAACGCTGGGGCTGTCTCTTTCTGTACTCTCCCAAAGTCCAATACTATCTGCCTGGGCCGCTGAGCCGGAGCCGACTAGCAATAGCGAACGTCCAGGGATTCCTCCCACACCAAAGGTGCCAGGACCAAAAGCTCTTGCTGCTCTTCCAGTATCCAGGCAACTGCATTCACTGCCCCACAAACGCTGGGGCTGTCTCTTTCTGTACTCTCCCAAAGTCCAATACTATCTGCCTGGGCCGCTGAGCCGGAGCCAGCTCAGCAATTCCGAACGTCCAGGGATTCCTCCCACACCAAAGGTGCCAGGACCAAAAGCTCTTGCTGCTCTTCCAGTATCCAGGCAACTGCATTCACTGCCCCACAAACGCTGGGGCTGTCTCTTTCTGTACTCTCCCAAAGTCCAATACTATCTGCCTGGGCCGCTGAGCCGGAGCCAGCTCAGCAATTCCGAACGTCCAGGGATTCCTCCCACACCAAAGGTGCCGGCACCAAAAGCTCTTGCTGCTCTTCCAGTATCCAGGCAACTGCATTCACTGCCCCACAAACGCTGGGGCTGTCTCTTTCTGTACTCTCCCAAAGTCCAATACTATCTGCCTGGGCCGCTGAGCCGGAGCCAGCTCAGCAATTCCGAACGTCCAGGGATTCCTCCCACACCAAAGGTGCCGGCACCAAAAGCTCTTGCTGCTCTTCCAGTATCCAGGCAACTGCATTCACTGCCCCACAAACGCTGGGGCTGTCTCTTTCTGTACTCTCCCAAAGTCCAATACTATCTGCCTGGGCTGCTGAGCCGGAGCCAGCTCAGCAATTCCGAACGTCCAGGGATTCCTCCCACACCAAAGGTGCCGGCACCAAAAGCTCTTGCTGCTCTTCCAGTATCCAGGCAACTGCATTCACTGCCCCACAAACGCTGGGGCTGTCTCTTTCTGTACTCTCCCAAAGTCCAATACTATCTGCCTGGGCTGCTGAGCCGGAGCCAGCTCAGCAATTCCGAACGTCCAGGGATTCCTCCCACACCAAAGGTGCCGGCACCAAAAGCTCTTGCTGCTCTTCCAGTATCCAGGCAACTGCATTCACTGCCCCACAAACGCTGGGGCTGTCTCTTTCTGTACTCTCCCAAAGTCCAATACTATCTGCCTGGGCGGCTGAGCCGGAGCCAGCTCTAGGAATTCCGAACGTCCAGGGATTCCTCCCACACCAAAGGTGCCGGCACCAAAAGCTCTTGCTGCTCTTCCAGTATCCAGGCAACTGCATTCACTGCCCCACAAACGCTGGGGCTGTCTCTTTCTGTACTCTCCCAAAGTCCAATACTATCTGCCTGGGCTGCTGAGCCGGAGCCAGCTCAGCAATTCCGAACGTCCAGGGATTCCTCCCACACCAAAGGTGCCGGCACCAAAAGCTCTTGCTGCTCTTCCAGTATCCAGGCAACTGCATTCACTGCCCCACAAACGCTGGGGCTGTCTCTTTCTGTACTCTCCCAAAGTCCAATACTATCTGCCTGGGCTGCTGAGCCGGAGCCAGCTCAGCAATTCCGAACGTCCAGGGATTCCTCCCACACCAAAGGTGCCGGGACCAAAAGCTCTTGCTGCTCTTCCAGTATCCAGGCAACTGCATTCACTGCCCCACAAACGCTGGGGCTGTCTCTTTCTGTACTCTCCCAAAGTCCAATACTATCTGCCTGGGCTGCTGAGCCGGAGCCAGCTCAGCAATTCCGAACGTCCAGGGATTCCTCCCACACCAAAGGTGCCGGCACCAAAAGCTCTTGCTGCTCTTCCAGTATCCAGGCAACCGCATTCACTGCCCCACAAACGCTGGGGCTGTCTCTTTCTGTACTCTCCCAAAGTCCAATACTATCTGCCTGGGCTGCTGAGCCGGAGCCAGCTCAGCAATTCCGAACGTCCAGGGATTCCTCCCACACCAAAGGTGCCGGCACCAAAAGCTCTTGCTGCTCTTCCAGTATCCAGGCAACTGCATTCACTGCCCCACAAACGCTGGGGCTGTCTCTTTCTGTACTCTCCCAAAGTCCAATACTATCTGCCTGGGCTGCTGAGCCGGAGCCAGCTCAGCAATTCCGAACGTCCAGGGATTCCTCCCACACCAAAGGTGCCGGCACCAAAAGCTCTTGCTGCTCTTCCAGTATCCAGGCAACTGCATTCACTGCCCCACAAACGCTGGGGCTGTCTCTTTCTGTACTCTCCCAAAGTCCAATACTATCTGCCTGGGCTGCTGAGCCGGAGCCAGCTCAGCAATTCCGAACGTCCAGGGATTCCTCCCACACCAAAGGTGCCGGCACCAAAAGCTCTTGCTGCTCTTCCAGTATCCAGGCAACTGCATTCACTGCCCCACAAACGCTGGGGCTGTCTCTTTCTGTACTCTCCCAAAGTCCAATACTATCTGCCTGGGCTGCTGAGCCGGAGCCAGCTCAGCAATTCCGAACGTCCAGGGATTCCTCCCACACCAAAGGTGCCGGCACCAAAAGCTCTTGCTGCTCTTCCAGTATCCAGGCAACTGCATTCACTGCCCCACAAACGCTGGGGCTGTCTCTTTCTGTACTCTCCCAAAGTCCAATACTATCTGCCTGGGCTGCTGAGCCGGAGCCAGCTCAGCAATTCCGAACGTCCAGGGATTCCTCCCACACCAAAGGTGCCGGCACCAAAAGCTCTTGCTGCTCTTCCAGTATCCAGGCAACTGCATTCACTGCCCCACAAACGCTGGGGCTGTCTCTTTCTGTACTCTCCCAAAGTCCAATACTATCTGCCTGGGCTGCTGAGCCGGAGCCAGCTCAGCAATTCCGAACGTCCAGGGATTCCTCCCACACCAAAGGTGCCGGCACCAAAAGCTCTTGCTGCTCTTCCAGTATCCAGGCAACTGCATTCACTGCCCCACAAACGCTGGGGCTGTCTCTTTCTGTACTCTCCCAAAGTCCAATACTATCTGCCTGGGCTGCTGAGCCGGAGCCAGCTCAGCAATTCCGAACGTCCAGGGATTCCTCCCACACCAAAGGTGCCGGCACCAAAAGCTCTTGCTGCTCTTCCAGTATCCAGGCAACTGCATTCACTGCCCCACAAACGCTGGGGCTGTCTCTTTCTGTACTCTCCCAAAGTCCAATACTATCTGCCTGGGCTGCTGAGCCGGAGCCAGCTCAGCAATTCCGAACGTCCAGGGATTCCTCCCACACCAAAGGTGCCGGCACCAAAAGCTCTTGCTGCTCTTCCAGTATCCAGGCAACTGCATTCACTGCCCCACAAACGCTGGGGCTGTCTCTTTCTGTACTCTCCCAAAGTCCAATACTATCTGCCTGGGCTGCTGAGCCGGAGCCAGCTCAGCAATTCCGAACGTCCAGGGATTCCTCCCACACCAAAGGTGCCGGCACCAAAAGCTCTTGCTGCTCTTCCAGTATCCAGGCAACTGCATTCACTGCCCCACAAACGCTGGGGCTGTCTCTTTCTGTACTCTCCCAAAGTCCAATACTATCTGCCTGGGCTGCTGAGCCGGAGCCAGCTCAGCAATTCCGAACGTCCAGGGATTCCTCCCACACCAAAGGTGCCGGCACCAAAAGCTCTTGCTGCTCTTCCAGTATCCAGGCAACCGCATTCACTGCCCCACAAACGCTGGGGCTGTCTCTTTCTGTACTCTCCCAAAGTCCAATACTATCTGCCTGGGCTGCTGAGCCGGAGCCAGCTCAGCAATTCCGAACGTCCAGGGATTCCTCCCACACCAAAGGTGCCGGCACCAAAAGCTCTTGCTGCTCTTCCAGTATCCAGGCAACCGCATTCACTGCCCCACAAACGCTGGGGCTGTCTCTTTCTGTACTCTCCCAAAGTCCAATACTATCTGCCTGGGCTGCTGAGCCGGAGCCAGCTCAGCAATTCCGAACGTCCAGGGATTCCTCCCACACCAAAGGTGCCGGCACCAAAAGCTCTTGCTGCTCTTCCAGTATCCAGGCAACCGCATTCACTGCCCCACAAACGCTGGGGCTGTCTCTTTCTGTACTCTCCCAAAGTCCAATACTATCTGCCTGGGCTGCTGAGCCGGAGCCAGCTCAGCAATTCCGAACGTCCAGGGATTCCTCCCACACCAAAGGTGCCGGCACCAAAAGCTCTTGCTGCTCTTCCAGTATCCAGGCAACTGCATTCACTGCCCCACAAACGCTGGGGCTGTCTCTTTCTGTACTCTCCCAAAGTCCAATACTATCTGCCTGGGCTGCTGAGCCGGAGCCAGCTCAGCAATTCCGAACGTCCAGGGATTCCTCCCACACCAAAGGTGCCGGCACCAAAAGCTCTTGCTGCTCTTCCAGTATCCAGGCAACTGCATTCACTGCCCCACAAACGCTGGGGCTGTCTCTTTCTGTACTCTCCCAAAGTCCAATACTATCTGCCTGGGCTGCTGAGCCGGAGCCAGCTCAGCAATTCCGAACGTCCAGGGATTCCTCCCACACCAAAGGTGCCGGCACCAAAAGCTCTTGCTGCTCTTCCAGTATCCAGGCAACTGCATTCACTGCCCCACAAACGCTGGGGCTGTCTCTTTCTGTACTCTCCCAAAGTCCAATACTATCTGCCTGGGCTGCTGAGCCGGAGCCAGCTCAGCAATTCCGAACGTCCAGGGATTCCTCCCACACCAAAGGTGCCGGCACCAAAAGCTCTTGCTGCTCTTCCAGTATCCAGGCAACCGCATTCACTGCCCCACAAACGCTGGGGCTGTCTCTTTCTGTACTCTCCCAAAGTCCAATACTATCTGCCTGGGCTGCTGAGCCGGAGCCAGCTCAGCAATTCCGAACGTCCAGGGATTCCTCCCACACCAAAGGTGCCGGCACCAAAAGCTCTTGCTGCTCTTCCAGTATCCAGGCAACCGCATTCACTGCCCCACAAACGCTGGGGCTGTCTCTTTCTGTACTCTCCCAAAGTCCAATACTATCTGCCTGGGCTGCTGAGCCGGAGCCAGCTCAGCAATTCCGAACGTCCAGGGATTCCTCCCACACCAAAGGTGCCGGCACCAAAAGCTCTTGCTGCTCTTCCAGTATCCAGGCAACTGCATTCACTGCCCCACAAACGCTGGGGCTGTCTCTTTCTGTACTCTCCCAAAGTCCAATACTATCTGCCTGGGCTGCTGAGCCGGAGCCAGCTCAGCAATTCCGAACGTCCAGGGATTCCTCCCACACCAAAGGTGCCGGCACCAAAAGCTCTTGCTGCTCTTCCAGTATCCAGGCAACCGCATTCACTGCCCCACAAACGCTGGGGCTGTCTCTTTCTGTACTCTCCCAAAGTCCAATACTATCTGCCTGGGCTGCTGAGCCGGAGCCAGCTCAGCAATTCCGAACGTCCAGGGATTCCTCCCACACCAAAGGTGCCGGCACCAAAAGCTCTTGCTGCTCTTCCAGTATCCAGGCAACCGCATTCACTGCCCCACAAACGCTGGGGCTGTCTCTTTCTGTACTCTCCCAAAGTCCAATACTATCTGCCTGGGCTGCTGAGCCGGAGCCAGCTCAGCAATTCCGAACGTCCAGGGATTCCTCCCACACCAAAGGTGCCGGCACCAAAAGCTCTTGCTGCTCTTCCAGTATCCAGGCAACTGCATTCACTGCCCCACAAACGCTGGGGCTGTCTCTTTCTGTACTCTCCCAAAGTCCAATACTATCTGCCTGGGCTGCTGAGCCGGAGCCAGCTCAGCAATTCCGAACGTCCAGGGATTCCTCCCACACCAAAGGTGCCGGCACCAAAAGCTCTTGCTGCTCTTCCAGTATCCAGGCAACCGCATTCACTGCCCCACAAACGCTGGGGCTGTCTCTTTCTGTACTCTCCCAAAGTCCAATACTATCTGCCTGGGCTGCTGAGCCGGAGCCAGCTCAGCAATTCCGAACGTCCAGGGATTCCTCCCACACCAAAGGTGCCGGCACCAAAAGCTCTTGCTGCTCTTCCAGTATCCAGGCAACCGCATTCACTGCCCCACAAACGCTGGGGCTGTCTCTTTCTGTACTCTCCCAAAGTCCAATACTATCTGCCTGGGCTGCTGAGCCGGAGCCAGCTCAGCAATTCCGAACGTCCAGGGATTCCTCCCACACCAAAGGTGCCGGCACCAAAAGCTCTTGCTGCTCTTCCAGTATCCAGGCAACCGCATTCACTGCCCCACAAACGCTGGGGCTGTCTCTTTCTGTACTCTCCCAAAGTCCAATACTATCTGCCTGGGCTGCTGAGCCGGAGCCAGCTCAGCAATTCCGAACGTCCAGGGATTCCTCCCACACCAAAGGTGCCGGCACCAAAAGCTCTTGCTGCTCTTCCAGTATCCAGGCAACCGCATTCACTGCCCCACAAACGCTGGGGCTGTCTCTTTCTGTACTCTCCCAAAGTCCAATACTATCTGCCTGGGCTGCTGAGCCGGAGCCAGCTCAGCAATTCCGAACGTCCAGGGATTCCTCCCACACCAAAGGTGCCGGCACCAAAAGCTCTTGCTGCTCTTCCAGTATCCAGGCAACCGCATTCACTGCCCCACAAACGCTGGGGCTGTCTCTTTCTGTACTCTCCCAAAGTCCAATACTATCTGCCTGGGCTGCTGAGCCGGAGCCAGCTCAGCAATTCCGAACGTCCAGGGATTCCTCCCACACCAAAGGTGCCGGCACCAAAAGCTCTTGCTGCTCTTCCAGTATCCAGGCAACCGCATTCACTGCCCCACAAACGCTGGGGCTGTCTCTTTCTGTACTCTCCCAAAGTCCAATACTATCTGCCTGGGCTGCTGAGCCGGAGCCAGCTCAGCAATTCCGAACGTCCAGGGATTCCTCCCACACCAAAGGTGCCGGCACCAAAAGCTCTTGCTGCTCTTCCAGTATCCAGGCAACCGCATTCACTGCCCCACAAACGCTGGGGCTGTCTCTTTCTGTACTCTCCCAAAGTCCAATACTATCTGCCTGGGCTGCTGAGCCGGAGCCAGCTCAGCAATTCCGAACGTCCAGGGATTCCTCCCACACCAAAGGTGCCGGCACCAAAAGCTCTTGCTGCTCTTCCAGTATCCAGGCAACCGCATTCACTGCCCCACAAACGCTGGGGCTGTCTCTTTCTGTACTCTCCCAAAGTCCAATACTATCTGCCTGGGCTGCTGAGCCGGAGCCAGCTCAGCAATTCCGAACGTCCAGGGATTCCTCCCACACCAAAGGTGCCGGCACCAAAAGCTCTTGCTGCTCTTCCAGTATCCAGGCAACTGCATTCACTGCCCCACAAACGCTGGGGCTGTCTCTTTCTGTACTCTCCCAAAGTCCAATACTATCTGCCTGGGCTGCTGAGCCGGAGCCAGCTCAGCAATTCCGAACGTCCAGGGATTCCTCCCACACCAAAGGTGCCGGCACCAAAAGCTCTTGCTGCTCTTCCAGTATCCAGGCAACCGCATTCACTGCCCCACAAACGCTGGGGCTGTCTCTTTCTGTACTCTCCCAAAGTCCAATACTATCTGCCTGGGCTGCTGAGCCGGAGCCAGCTCAGCAATTCCGAACGTCCAGGGATTCCTCCCACACCAAAGGTGCCGGCACCAAAAGCTCTTGCTGCTCTTCCAGTATCCAGGCAACCGCATTCACTGCCCCACAAACGCTGGGGCTGTCTCTTTCTGTACTCTCCCAAAGTCCAATACTATCTGCCTGGGCTGCTGAGCCGGAGCCAGCTCAGCAATTCCGAACGTCCAGGGATTCCTCCCACACCAAAGGTGCCGGCACCAAAAGCTCTTGCTGCTCTTCCAGTATCCAGGCAACCGCATTCACTGCCCCACAAACGCTGGGGCTGTCTCTTTCTGTACTCTCCCAAAGTCCAATACTATCTGCCTGGGCTGCTGAGCCGGAGCCAGCTCAGCAATTCCGAACGTCCAGGGATTCCTCCCACACCAAAGGTGCCGGCACCAAAAGCTCTTGCTGCTCTTCCAGTATCCAGGCAACCGCATTCACTGCCCCACAAACGCTGGGGCTGTCTCTTTCTGTACTCTCCCAAAGTCCAATACTATCTGCCTGGGCTGCTGAGCCGGAGCCAGCTCAGCAATTCCGAACGTCCAGGGATTCCTCCCACACCAAAGGTGCCGGCACCAAAAGCTCTTGCTGCTCTTCCAGTATCCAGGCAACCGCATTCACTGCCCCACAAACGCTGGGGCTGTCTCTTTCTGTACTCTCCCAAAGTCCAATACTATCTGCCTGGGCTGCTGAGCCGGAGCCAGCTCAGCAATTCCGAACGTCCAGGGATTCCTCCCACACCAAAGGTGCCGGCACCAAAAGCTCTTGCTGCTCTTCCAGTATCCAGGCAACCGCATTCACTGCCCCACAAACGCTGGGGCTGTCTCTTTCTGTACTCTCCCAAAGTCCAATACTATCTGCCTGGGCTGCTGAGCCGGAGCCAGCTCAGCAATTCCGAACGTCCAGGGATTCCTCCCACACCAAAGGTGCCGGCACCAAAAGCTCTTGCTGCTCTTCCAGTATCCAGGCAACCGCATTCACTGCCCCACAAACGCTGGGGCTGTCTCTTTCTGTACTCTCCCAAAGTCCAATACTATCTGCCTGGGCTGCTGAGCCGGAGCCAGCTCAGCAATTCCGAACGTCCAGGGATTCCTCCCACACCAAAGGTGCCGGCACCAAAAGCTCTTGCTGCTCTTCCAGTATCCAGGCAACCGCATTCACTGCCCCACAAACGCTGGGGCTGTCTCTTTCTGTACTCTCCCAAAGTCCAATACTATCTGCCTGGGCTGCTGAGCCGGAGCCAGCTCAGCAATTCCGAACGTCCAGGGATTCCTCCCACACCAAAGGTGCCGGCACCAAAAGCTCTTGCTGCTCTTCCAGTATCCAGGCAACCGCATTCACTGCCCCACAAACGCTGGGGCTGTCTCTTTCTGTACTCTCCCAAAGTCCAATACTATCTGCCTGGGCTGCTGAGCCGGAGCCAGCTCAGCAATTCCGAACGTCCAGGGATTCCTCCCACACCAAAGGTGCCGGCACCAAAAGCTCTTGCTGCTCTTCCAGTATCCAGGCAACCGCATTCACTGCCCCACAAACGCTGGGGCTGTCTCTTTCTGTACTCTCCCAAAGTCCAATACTATCTGCCTGGGCTGCTGAGCCGGAGCCAGCTCAGCAATTCCGAACGTCCAGGGATTCCTCCCACACCAAAGGTGCCGGCACCAAAAGCTCTTGCTGCTCTTCCAGTATCCAGGCAACCGCATTCACTGCCCCACAAACGCTGGGGCTGTCTCTTTCTGTACTCTCCCAAAGTCCAATACTATCTGCCTGGGCTGCTGAGCCGGAGCCAGCTCAGCAATTCCGAACGTCCAGGGATTCCTCCCACACCAAAGGTGCCGGCACCAAAAGCTCTTGCTGCTCTTCCAGTATCCAGGCAACCGCATTCACTGCCCCACAAACGCTGGGGCTGTCTCTTTCTGTACTCTCCCAAAGTCCAATACTATCTGCCTGGGCTGCTGAGCCGGAGCCAGCTCAGCAATTCCGAACGTCCAGGGATTCCTCCCACACCAAAGGTGCCGGCACCAAAAGCTCTTGCTGCTCTTCCAGTATCCAGGCAACCGCATTCACTGCCCCACAAACGCTGGGGCTGTCTCTTTCTGTACTCTCCCAAAGTCCAATACTATCTGCCTGGGCTGCTGAGCCGGAGCCAGCTCAGCAATTCCGAACGTCCAGGGATTCCTCCCACACCAAAGGTGCCGGCACCAAAAGCTCTTGCTGCTCTTCCAGTATCCAGGCAACTGCATTCACTGCCCCACAAACGCTGGGGCTGTCTCTTTCTGTACTCTCCCAAAGTCCAATACTATCTGCCTGGGCTGCTGAGCCGGAGCCAGCTCAGCAATTCCGAACGTCCAGGGATTCCTCCCACACCAAAGGTGCCGGCACCAAAAGCTCTTGCTGCTCTTCCAGTATCCAGGCAACCGCATTCACTGCCCCACAAACGCTGGGGCTGTCTCTTTCTGTACTCTCCCAAAGTCCAATACTATCTGCCTGGGCTGCTGAGCCGGAGCCAGCTCAGCAATTCCGAACGTCCAGGGATTCCTCCCACACCAAAGGTGCCGGCACCAAAAGCTCTTGCTGCTCTTCCAGTATCCAGGCAACCGCATTCACTGCCCCACAAACGCTGGGGCTGTCTCTTTCTGTACTCTCCCAAAGTCCAATACTATCTGCCTGGGCTGCTGAGCCGGAGCCAGCTCAGCAATTCCGAACGTCCAGGGATTCCTCCCACACCAAAGGTGCCAGGACCAAAAGCTCTTGCTGCTCTTCCAGTATCCAGGCAACCGCATTCACTGCCCCACAAACGCTGGGGCTGTCTCTTTCTGTACTCTCCCAAAGTCCAATACTATCTGCCTGGGCTGCTGAGCCGGAGCCAGCTCAGCAATTCCGAACGTCCAGGGATTCCTCCCACACCAAAGGTGCCGGCACCAAAAGCTCTTGCTGCTCTTCCAGTATCCAGGCAACCGCATTCACTGCCCCACAAACGCTGGGGCTGTCTCTTTCTGTACTCTCCCAAAGTCCAATACTATCTGCCTGGGCTGCTGAGCCGGAGCCAGCTCAGCAATTCCGAACGTCCAGGGATTCCTCCCACACCAAAGGTGCCGGCACCAAAAGCTCTTGCTGCTCTTCCAGTATCCAGGCAACCGCATTCACTGCCCCACAAACGCTGGGGCTGTCTCTTTCTGTACTCTCCCAAAGTCCAATACTATCTGCCTGGGCTGCTGAGCCGGAGCCAGCTCAGCAATTCCGAACGTCCAGGGATTCCTCCCACACCAAAGGTGCCGGCACCAAAAGCTCTTGCTGCTCTTCCAGTATCCAGGCAACTGCATTCACTGCCCCACAAACGCTGGGGCTGTCTCTTTCTGTACTCTCCCAAAGTCCAATACTATCTGCCTGGGCTGCTGAGCCGGAGCCAGCTCAGCAATTCCGAACGTCCAGGGATTCCTCCCACACCAAAGGTGCCGGCACCAAAAGCTCTTGCTGCTCTTCCAGTATCCAGGCAACCGCATTCACTGCCCCACAAACGCTGGGGCTGTCTCTTTCTGTACTCTCCCAAAGTCCAATACTATCTGCCTGGGCTGCTGAGCCGGAGCCAGCTCAGCAATTCCGAACGTCCAGGGATTCCTCCCACACCAAAGGTGCCGGCACCAAAAGCTCTTGCTGCTCTTCCAGTATCCAGGCAACCGCATTCACTGCCCCACAAACGCTGGGGCTGTCTCTTTCTGTACTCTCCCAAAGTCCAATACTATCTGCCTGGGCTGCTGAGCCGGAGCCAGCTCAGCAATTCCGAACGTCCAGGGATTCCTCCCACACCAAAGGTGCCGGCACCAAAAGCTCTTGCTGCTCTTCCAGTATCCAGGCAACCGCATTCACTGCCCCACAAACGCTGGGGCTGTCTCTTTCTGTACTCTCCCAAAGTCCAATACTATCTGCCTGGGCTGCTGAGCCGGAGCCAGCTCAGCAATTCCGAACGTCCAGGGATTCCTCCCACACCAAAGGTGCCGGCACCAAAAGCTCTTGCTGCTCTTCCAGTATCCAGGCAACCGCATTCACTGCCCCACAAACGCTGGGGCTGTCTCTTTCTGTACTCTCCCAAAGTCCAATACTATCTGCCTGGGCTGCTGAGCCGGAGCCAGCTCAGCAATTCCGAACGTCCAGGGATTCCTCCCACACCAAAGGTGCCGGCACCAAAAGCTCTTGCTGCTCTTCCAGTATCCAGGCAACCGCATTCACTGCCCCACAAACGCTGGGGCTGTCTCTTTCTGTACTCTCCCAAAGTCCAATACTATCTGCCTGGGCTGCTGAGCCGGAGCCAGCTCAGCAATTCCGAACGTCCAGGGATTCCTCCCACACCAAAGGTGCCGGCACCAAAAGCTCTTGCTGCTCTTCCAGTATCCAGGCAACTGCATTCACTGCCCCACAAACGCTGGGGCTGTCTCTTTCTGTACTCTCCCAAAGTCCAATACTATCTGCCTGGGCTGCTGAGCCGGAGCTCAGCAATTCCGAACGTCCAGGGATTCCTCCCACACCAAAGGTGCCGGCACCAAAAGCTCTTGCTGCTCTTCCAGTATCCAGGCAACCGCATTCACTGCCCCACAAACGCTGGGGCTGTCTCTTTCTGTACTCTCCCAAAGTCCAATACTATCTGCCTGGGCTGCTGAGCCGGAGCCAGCTCAGCAATTCCGAACGTCCAGGGATTCCTCCCACACCAAAGGTGCCGGCACCAAAAGCTCTTGCTGCTCTTCCAGTATCCAGGCAACCGCATTCACTGCCCCACAAACGCTGGGGCTGTCTCTTTCTGTACTCTCCCAAAGTCCAATACTATCTGCCTGGGCTGCTGAGCCGGAGCCAGCTCAGCAATTCCGAACGTCCAGGGATTCCTCCCACACCAAAGGTGCCGGCACCAAAAGCTCTTGCTGCTCTTCCAGTATCCAGGCAACCGCATTCACTGCCCCACAAACGCTGGGGCTGTCTCTTTCTGTACTCTCCCAAAGTCCAATACTATCTGCCTGGGCTGCTGAGCCGGAGCCAGCTCAGCAATTCCGAACGTCCAGGGATTCCTCCCACACCAAAGGTGCCGGCACCAAAAGCTCTTGCTGCTCTTCCAGTATCCAGGCAACCGCATTCACTGCCCCACAAACGCTGGGGCTGTCTCTTTCTGTACTCTCCCAAAGTCCAATACTATCTGCCTGGGCTGCTGAGCCGGAGCCAGCTCAGCAATTCCGAACGTCCAGGGATTCCTCCCACACCAAAGGTGCCGGCACCAAAAGCTCTTGCTGCTCTTCCAGTATCCAGGCAACCGCATTCACTGCCCCACAAACGCTGCGGCTGTCTCTTTCTCTACTCTCCCAAGGTCCACTACTATCTGCCTGGGCTGCTGGGTCGGAACCAGCTTTAGCAATTCCGAACGTCCAGGGATTCCTCCCACACCAAAGGTGCCGGCACCAAAAGCTCTGCTGCTCTTCCAGTATCCAGGCAACCGCATTCACTGCCCCACAAACGCTGGGGCTGTCTCTTTCTGTACTCTCCCAAAGTCCAATACTATCTGCCTGGGCCGCTAAGCGGGAGCCAGCTCAGCAATTCCGAACGTCCAGGGATTCCTCCCACACCAAAGGTGCCGGCACCAAAAGCTCTTGCTGCTCTTCCAGTATCCAGGCAACCGCATTCACTGCCCCACAAACGCTGGGGCTGTCTCTTTCTGTACTCTCCCAAAGTCCAATACTATCTGCCTGGGCTGCTGAGCCGGAGCCAGCTCAGCAATTCCGAACGTCCAGGGATTCCTCCCACACCAAAGGTGCCGGCACCAAAAGCTCTTGCTGCTCTTCCAGTATCCAGGCAACCGCATTCACTGCCCCACAAACGCTGGGGCTGTCTCTTTCTGTACTCTCCCAAAGTCCAATACTATCTGCCTGGGCTGCTGAGCCGGAGCCAGCTCAGCAATTCCGAACGTCCAGGGATTCCTCCCACACCAAAGGTGCCAGGACCAAAAGCTCTTGCTGCTCTTCCAGTATCCAGGCAACCGCATTCACTGCCCCACAAACGCTGGGGCTGTCTCTTTCTGTACTCTCCCAAAGTCCAATACTATCTGCCTGGGCTGCTGAGCCGGAGCCAGCTCAGCAATTCCGAACGTCCAGGGATTCCTCCCACACCAAAGGTGCCGGCACCAAAAGCTCTTGCTGCTCTTCCAGTATCCAGGCAACCGCATTCACTGCCCCACAAACGCTGGGGCTGTCTCTTTCTGTACTCTCCCAAAGTCCAATACTATCTGCCTGGGCTGCTGAGCCGGAGCCAGCTCAGCAATTCCGAACGTCCAGGGATTCCTCCCACACCAAAGGTGCCGGCACCAAAAGCTCTTGCTGCTCTTCCAGTATCCAGGCAACCGCATTCACTGCCCCACAAACGCTGGGGCTGTCTCTTTCTGTACTCTCCCAAAGTCCAATACTATCTGCCTGGGCTGCTGAGCCGGAGCCAGCTCAGCAATTCCGAACGTCCAGGGATTCCTCCCACACCAAAGGTGCCGGCACCAAAA
Organism: Nipponia nippon; assembly: GCF_047370975.1. Taxonomy (NCBI): domain Eukaryota; kingdom Metazoa; phylum Chordata; class Aves; order Pelecaniformes; family Threskiornithidae; genus Nipponia; species Nipponia nippon. Next base: position 46,517 of record NW_028262417.1, read on the forward strand.
GCTCTTGCTGCTCTTCCAGTATCCAGGCAACTGCATTCACTGCCCCACAAACGCTGGGGCTGTCTCTTTCTGTACTCTCCCAAAGTCCAATACTATCTGCCTGGGCTGCTGAGCCGGAGCCAGCTCAGCAATTCCGAACGTCCAGGGATTCCTCCCACACCAAAGGTGCCGGCACCAAAAGCTCTTGCTGCTCTTCCAGTATCCAGGCAACCGCATTCACTGCCCCACAAACGCTGGGGCTGTCTCTTTCTGTACTCTCCCAAAGTCCAATACTATCTGCCTGGGCTGCTGAGCCGGAGCCCACTCAGCAATTCCGAACGTCCAGGGATTCCTCCCACACCAAAGGTGCCGGCACCAAAAGCTCTTGCTGCTCTTCCAGTATCCAGGCAACCGCATTCACTGCCCCACAAACGCTGGGGCTGTCTCTTTCTGTACTCTCCCAAAGTCCAATACTATCTGCCTGGGCTGCTGAGCCGGAGCCAGCTCAGCAATTCCGAACGTCCAGGGATTCCTCCCACACCAAAGGTGCCGGGACCAAAAGCTCTTGCTGCTCTTCCAGTATCCAGGCAACCGCATTCACTGCCCCACAAACGCTGGGGCTGTCTCTTTCTGTACTCTCCCAAAGTCCAATACTATCTGCCTGGGCTGCTGAGCCGGAGCCAGCTCAGCAATTCCGAACGTCCAGGGATTCCTCCCACACCAAAGGTGCCGGCACCAAAAGCTCTTGCTGCTCTTCCAGTATCCAGGCAACCGCATTCACTGCCCCACAAACGCTGGGGCTGTCTCTTTCTGTACTCTCCCAAAGTCCAATACTATCTGCCTGGGCTGCTGGGTCGGAGCCAGCTTTAGCAATTCCGAACGTCCAGGGATTCCTCCCACACCAAAGGTGCCGGCACCAAAAGCTCTTGCTGCTCTTCCAGTATCCAGGCAACCGCATTCACTGCCCCACAAACGCTGGGGCTGTCTCTTTCTGTACTCTCCCAAAGTCCAATACTATCTGCCTGGGCTGCTGAGCCGGAGCCAGCTCAGCAATTCCGAACGTCCAGGGATTCCTCCCACACCAAAGGTGCCGGCACCAAAAGCTCTTGCTGCTCTTCCAGTATCCAGGCAACTGCATTCACTGCCCCACAAACGCTGGGGCTGTCTCTTTCTGTACTCTCCCAAAGTCCAATACTATCTGCCTGTGCCGCTGAGCTGTAGCTGACTAGCAATTCCGAACGTCCAGGGATTCCTCCCACACCAAAGGTGCCGGCACCAAAAGCTCTTGCTGCTCTTCCAGTATCCAGGCAACCGCATTCACTGCCCCACAAACGCTGGGGCTGTCTCTTTCTGTACTCTCCCAAAGTCCAATACTATCTGCCTGGGCTGCTGAGCCGGAGCCAGCTCAGCAATTCCGAACGTCCAGGGATTCCTCCCACACCAAAGGTGCCGGCACCAAAAGCTCTTGCTGCTCTTCCAGTATCCAGGCAACCGCATTCACTGCCCCACAAACGCTGGGGCTGTCTCTTTCTGTACTCTCCCAAAGTCCAATACTATCTGCCTGGGCTGCTGAGCCGGAGCCAGCTCAGCAATTCCGAACGTCCAGGGATTCCTCCCACACCAAAGGTGCCGGCACCAAAAGCTCTTGCTGCTCTTCCAGTATCCAGGCAACCGCATTCACTGCCCCACAAACGCTGGGGCTGTCTCTTTCTGTACTCTCCCAAAGTCCAATACTATCTGCCTGGGCTGCTGAGCCGGAGCCAGCTCAGCAATTCCGAACGTCCAGGGATTCCTCCCACACCAAAGGTGCCGGCACCAAAAGCTCTTGCTGCTCTTCCAGTATCCAGGCAACCGCATTCACTGCCCCACAAACGCTGGGGCTGTCTCTTTCTGTACTCTCCCAAAGTCCAATACTATCTGCCTGGGCTGCTGAGCCGGAGCCAGCTCAGCAATTCCGAACGTCCAGGGATTCCTCCCACACCAAAGGTGCCGGCACCAAAAGCTCTTGCTGCTCTTCCAGTATCCAGGCAACCGCATTCACTGCCCCACAAACGCTGGGGCTGTCTCTTTCTGTACTCTCCCAAAGTCCAATACTATCTGCCTGGGCTGCTGAGCCGGAGCCAGCTCAGCAATTCCGAACGTCCAGGGATTCCTCCCACACCAAAGGTGCCGGCACCAAAAGCTCTTGCTGCTCTTCCAGTATCCAGGCAACCGCATTCACTGCCCCACAAACGCTGGGGCTGTCTCTTTCTGTACTCTCCCAAAGTCCAATACTATCTGCCTGGGCTGCTGAGCCGGAGCCAGCTCAGCAATTCCGAACGTCCAGGGATTCCTCCCACACCAAAGGTGCCGGCACCAAAAGCTCTTGCTGCTCTTCCAGTATCCAGGCAACCGCATTCACTGCCCCACAAACGCTGGGGCTGTCTCTTTCTGTACTCTCCCAAAGTCCAATACTATCTGCCTGGGCTGCTGAGCCGGAGCCAGCTCAGCAATTCCGAACGTCCAGGGATTCCTCCCACACCAAAGGTGCCGGCACCAAAAGCTCTTGCTGCTCTTCCAGTATCCAGGCAACCGCATTCACTGCCCCACAAACGCTGGGGCTGTCTCTTTCTGTACTCTCCCAAAGTCCAATACTATCTGCCTGGGCTGCTGAGCCGGAGCCAGCTCAGCAATTCCGAACGTCCAGGGATTCCTCCCACACCAAAGGTGCCAGGACCAAAAGCTCTTGCTGCTCTTCCAGTATCCAGGCAACCGCATTCACTGCCCCACAAACGCTGGGGCTGTCTCTTTCTGTACTCTCCCAAAGTCCAATACTATCTGCCTGGGCTGCTGAGCCGGAGCCAGCTCAGCAATTCCGAACGTCCAGGGATTCCTCCCACACCAAAGGTGCCGGCACCAAAAGCTCTTGCTGCTCTTCCAGTATCCAGGCAACTGCATTCACTGCCCCACAAACGCTGGGGCTGTCTCTTTCTGTACTCTCCCAAAGTCCAATACTATCTGCCTGGGCTGCTGAGCCGGAGCCAGCTCAGCAATTCCGAACGTCCAGGGATTCCTCCCACACCAAAGGTGCCGGCACCAAAAGCTCTTGCTGCTCTTCCAGTATCCAGGCAACTGCATTCACTGCCCCACAAACGCTGGGGCTGTCTCTTTCTGTACTCTCCCAAAGTCCAATACTATCTGCCTGGGCTGCTGAGCCGGAGCCAGCTCAGCAATTCCGAACGTCCAGGGATTCCTCCCACACCAAAGGTGCCAGGACCAAAAGCTCTTGCTGCTCTTCCAGTATCCAGGCAACCGCATTCACTGCCCCACAAACGCTGGGGCTGTCTCTTTCTGTACTCTCCCAAAGTCCAATACTATCTGCCTGGGCTGCTGAGCCGGAGCCAGCTCAGCAATTCCGAACGTCCAGGGATTCCTCCCACACCAAAGGTGCCGGCACCAAAAGCTCTTGCTGCTCTTCCAGTATCCAGGCAACCGCATTCACTGCCCCACAAACGCTGGGGCTGTCTCTTTCTGTACTCTCCCAAAGTCCAATACTATCTGCCTGGGCTGCTGAGCCGGAGCCAGCTCAGCAATTCCGAACGTCCAGGGATTCCTCCCACACCAAAGGTGCCGGCACCAAAAGCTCTTGCTGCTCTTCCAGTATCCAGGCAACCGCATTCACTGCCCCACAAACGCTGGGGCTGTCTCTTTCTGTACTCTCCCAAAGTCCAATACTATCTGCCTGGGCTGCTGAGCCGGAGCCAGCTCAGCAATTCCGAACGTCCAGGGATTCCTCCCACACCAAAGGTGCCGGCACCAAAAGCTCTTGCTGCTCTTCCAGTATCCAGGCAACTGCATTCACTGCCCCACAAACGCTGGGGCTGTCTCTTTCTGTACTCTCCCAAAGTCCAATACTATCTGCCTGGGCTGCTGAGCCGGAGCCAGCTCAGCAATTCCGAACGTCCAGGGATTCCTCCCACACCAAAGGTGCCGGCACCAAAAGCTCTTGCTGCTCTTCCAGTATCCAGGCAACTGCATTCACTGCCCCACAAACGCTGGGGCTGTCTCTTTCTGTACTCTCCCAAAGTCCAATACTATCTGCCTGGGCTGCTGAGCCGGAGCCAGCTCAGCAATTCCGAACGTCCAGGGATTCCTCCCACACCAAAGGTGCCGGCACCAAAAGCTCTTGCTGCTCTTCCAGTATCCAGGCAACCGCATTCACTGCCCCACAAACGCTGGGGCTGTCTCTTTCTGTACTCTCCCAAAGTCCAATACTATCTGCCTGGGCTGCTGAGCCGGAGCCAGCTCAGCAATTCCGAACGTCCAGGGATTCCTCCCACACCAAAGGTGCCAGGACCAAAAGCTCTTGCTGCTCTTCCAGTATCCAGGCAACCGCATTCACTGCCCCACAAACGCTGGGGCTGTCTCTTTCTGTACTCTCCCAAAGTCCAATACTATCTGCCTGGGCTGCTGAGCCGGAGCCAGCTCAGCAATTCCGAACGTCCAGGGATTCCTCCCACACCAAAGGTGCCGGCACCAAAAGCTCTTGCTGCTCTTCCAGTATCCAGGCAACCGCATTCACTGCCCCACAAACGCTGGGGCTGTCTCTTTCTGTACTCTCCCAAAGTCCAATACTATCTGCCTGGGCTGCTGAGCCGGAGCCAGCTCAGCAATTCCGAACGTCCAGGGATTCCTCCCACACCAAAGGTGCCGGCACCAAAAGCTCTTGCTGCTCTTCCAGTATCCAGGCAACTGCATTCACTGCCCCACAAACGCTGGGGCTGTCTCTTTCTGTACTCTCCCAAAGTCCAATACTATCTGCCTGGGCTGCTGAGCCGGAGCCAGCTCAGCAATTCCGAACGTCCAGGGATTCCTCCCACACCAAAGGTGCCGGCACCAAAAGCTCTTGCTGCTCTTCCAGTATCCAGGCAACTGCATTCACTGCCCCACAAACGCTGGGGCTGTCTCTTTCTGTACTCTCCCAAAGTCCAATACTATCTGCCTGGGCTGCTGAGCCGGAGCCAGCTCAGCAATTCCGAACGTCCAGGGATTCCTCCCACACCAAAGGTGCCGGCACCAAAAGCTCTTGCTGCTCTTCCAGTATCCAGGCAACTGCATTCACTGCCCCACAAACGCTGGGGCTGTCTCTTTCTGTACTCTCCCAAAGTCCAATACTATCTGCCTGGGCTGCTGAGCCGGAGCCAGCTCAGCAATTCCGAACGTCCAGGGATTCCTCCCACACCAAAGGTGCCAGGACCAAAAGCTCTTGCTGCTCTTCCAGTATCCAGGCAACTGCATTCACTGCCCCACAAACGCTGGGGCTGTCTCTTTCTGTACTCTCCCAAAGTCCAATACTATCTGCCTGGGCTGCTGAGCCGGAGCCAGCTCAGCAATTCCGAACGTCCAGGGATTCCTCCCACACCAAAGGTGCCGGCACCAAAAGCTCTTGCTGCTCTTCCAGTATCCAGGCAACCGCATTCACTGCCCCACAAACGCTGGGGCTGTCTCTTTCTGTACTCTCCCAAAGTCCAATACTATCTGCCTGGGCTGCTGAGCCGGAGCCAGCTCAGCAATTCCGAACGTCCAGGGATTCCTCCCACACCAAAGGTGCCGGCACCAAAAGCTCTTGCTGCTCTTCCAGTATCCAGGCAACCGCATTCACTGCCCCACAAACGCTGGGGCTGTCTCTTTCTGTACTCTCCCAAAGTCCAATACTATCTGCCTGGGCTGCTGAGCCGGAGCCAGCTCAGCAATTCCGAACGTCCAGGGATTCCTCCCACACCAAAGGTGCCGGCACCAAAAGCTCTTGCTGCTCTTCCAGTATCCAGGCAACTGCATTCACTGCCCCACAAACGCTGGGGCTGTCTCTTTCTGTACTCTCCCAAAGTCCAATACTATCTGCCTGGGCTGCTGAGCCGGAGCCAGCTCAGCAATTCCGAACGTCCAGGGATTCCTCCCACACCAAAGGTGCCGGCACCAAAAGCTCTTGCTGCTCTTCCAGTATCCAGGCAACTGCATTCACTGCCCCACAAACGCTGGGGCTGTCTCTTTCTGTACTCTCCCAAAGTCCAATACTATCTGCCTGGGCTGCTGAGCCGGAGCCAGCTCAGCAATAGCGAACGTCCAGGGATTCCTCCCACACCAAAGGTGCCGGCACCAAAAGCTCTTGCTGCTCTTCCAGTATCCAGGCAACCGCATTCACTGCCCCACAAACGCTGGGGCTGTCTCTTTCTGTACTCTCCCAAAGTCCAATACTATCTGCCTGGGCTGCTGAGCCGGAGCCAGCTCAGCAATTCCGAACGTCCAGGGATTCCTCCCACACCAAAGGTGCCGGCACCAAAAGCTCTTGCTGCTCTTCCAGTATCCAGGCAACCGCATTCACTGCCCCACAAACGCTGGGGCTGTCTCTTTCTGTACTCTCCCAAAGTCCAATACTATCTGCCTGGGCTGCTGAGCCGGAGCCAGCTCAGCAATTCCGAACGTCCAGGGATTCCTCCCACACCAAAGGTGCCGGCACCAAAAGCTCTTGCTGCTCTTCCAGTATCCAGGCAACTGCATTCACTGCCCCACAAACGCTGGGGCTGTCTCTTTCTGTACTCTCCCAAAGTCCAATACTATCTGCCTGGGCTGCTGAGCCGGAGCCAGCTCAGCAATTCCGAACGTCCAGGGATTCCTCCCACACCAAAGGTGCCGGCACCAAAAGCTCTTGCTGCTCTTCCAGTATCCAGGCAACTGCATTCACTGCCCCACAAACGCTGGGGCTGTCTCTTTCTGTACTCTCCCAAAGTCCAATACTATCTGCCTGGGCTGCTGAGCCGGAGCCAGCTCAGCAATTCCGAACGTCCAGGGATTCCTCCCACACCAAAGGTGCCGGCACCAAAAGCTCTTGCTGCTCTTCCAGTATCCAGGCAACCGCATTCACTGCCCCACAAACGCTGGGGCTGTCTCTTTCTGTACTCTCCCAAAGTCCAATACTATCTGCCTGGGCTGCTGAGCCGGAGCCAGCTCAGCAATTCCGAACGTCCAGGGATTCCTCCCACACCAAAGGTGCCGGCACCAAAAGCTCTTGCTGCTCTTCCAGTATCCAGGCAACCGCATTCACTGCCCCACAAACGCTGGGGCTGTCTCTTTCTGTACTCTCCCAAAGTCCAATACTATCTGCCTGGGCTGCTGAGCCGGAGCCAGCTCAGCAATTCCGAACGTCCAGGGATTCCTCCCACACCAAAGGTGCCGGCACCAAAAGCTCTTGCTGCTCTTCCAGTATCCAGGCAACCGCATTCACTGCCCCACAAACGCTGGGGCTGTCTCTTTCTGTACTCTCCCAAAGTCCAATACTATCTGCCTGGGCTGCTGAGCCGGAGCCAGCTCAGCAATTCCGAACGTCCAGGGATTCCTCCCACACCAAAGGTGCCGGCACCAAAAGCTCTTGCTGCTCTTCCAGTATCCAGGCAACCGCATTCACTGCCCCACAAACGCTGGGGCTGTCTCTTTCTGTACTCTCCCAAAGTCCAATACTATCTGCCTGGGCTGCTGAGCCGGAGCCAGCTCAGCAATTCCGAACGTCCAGGGATTCCTCCCACACCAAAGGTGCCGGCACCAAAAGCTCTTGCTGCTCTTCCAGTATCCAGGCAACTGCATTCACTGCCCCACAAACGCTGGGGCTGTCTCTTTCTGTACTCTCCCAAAGTCCAATACTATCTGCCTGGGCTGCTGAGCCGGAGCCAGCTCAGCAATTCCGAACGTCCAGGGATTCCTCCCACACCAAAGGTGCCGGCACCAAAAGCTCTTGCTGCTCTTCCAGTATCCAGGCAACCGCATTCACTGCCCCACAAACGCTGGGGCTGTCTCTTTCTGTACTCTCCCAAAGTCCAATACTATCTGCCTGGGCTGCTGAGCCGGAGCCAGCTCAGCAATTCCGAACGTCCAGGGATTCCTCCCACACCAAAGGTGCCGGCACCAAAAGCTCTTGCTGCTCTTCCAGTATCCAGGCAACTGCATTCACTGCCCCACAAACGCTGGGGCTGTCTCTTTCTGTACTCTCCCAAAGTCCAATACTATCTGCCTGGGCTGCTGAGCCGGAGCCAGCTCAGCAATTCCGAACGTCCAGGGATTCCTCCCACACCAAAGGTGCCGGCACCAAAAGCTCTTGCTGCTCTTCCAGTATCCAGGCAACCGCATTCACTGCCCCACAAACGCTGGGGCTGTCTCTTTCTGTACTCTCCCAAAGTCCAATACTATCTGCCTGGGCTGCTGAGCCGGAGCCAGCTCAGCAATTCCGAACGTCCAGGGATTCCTCCCACACCAAAGGTGCCGGCACCAAAAGCTCTTGCTGCTCTTCCAGTATCCAGGCAACCGCATTCACTGCCCCACAAACGCTGGGGCTGTCTCTTTCTGTACTCTCCCAAAGTCCAATACTATCTGCCTGGGCTGCTGAGCCGGAGCCAGCTCAGCAATTCCGAACGTCCAGGGATTCCTCCCACACCAAAGGTGCCGGCACCAAAAGCTCTTGCTGCTCTTCCAGTATCCAGGCAACTGCATTCACTGCCCCACAAACGCTGGGGCTGTCTCTTTCTGTACTCTCCCAAAGTCCAATACTATCTGCCTGGGCTGCTGAGCCGGAGCCAGCTCAGCAATTCCGAACGTCCAGGGATTCCTCCCACACCAAAGGTGCCGGCACCAAAAGCTCTTGCTGCTCTTCCAGTATCCAGGCAACCGCATTCACTGCCCCACAAACGCTGGGGCTGTCTCTTTCTGTACTCTCCCAAAGTCCAATACTATCTGCCTGGGCTGCTGAGCCGGAGCCAGCTCAGCAATTCCGAACGTCCAGGGATTCCTCCCACACCAAAGGTGCCGGCACCAAAAGCTCTTGCTGCTCTTCCAGTATCCAGGCAACCGCATTCACTGCCCCACAAACGCTGGGGCTGTCTCTTTCTGTACTCTCCCAAAGTCCAATACTATCTGCCTGGGCTGCTGAGCCGGAGCCAGCTCAGCAATTCCGAACGTCCAGGGATTCCTCCCACACCAAAGGTGCCGGCACCAAAAGCTCTTGCTGCTCTTCCAGTATCCAGGCAACTGCATTCACTGCCCCACAAACGCTGGGGCTGTCTCTTTCTGTACTCTCCCAAAGTCCAATACTATCTGCCTGGGCTGCTGAGCCGGAGCCAGCTCAGCAATTCCGAACGTCCAGGGATTCCTCCCACACCAAAGGTGCCGGCACCAAAAGCTCTTGCTGCTCTTCCAGTATCCAGGCAACCGCATTCACTGCCCCACAAACGCTGGGGCTGTCTCTTTCTGTACTCTCCCAAAGTCCAATACTATCTGCCTGGGCTGCTGAGCCGGAGCCAGCTCAGCAATTCCGAACGTCCAGGGATTCCTCCCACACCAAAGGTGCCGGCACCAAAAGCTCTTGCTGCTCTTCCAGTATCCAGGCAACCGCATTCACTGCCCCACAAACGCTGGGGCTGTCTCTTTCTGTACTCTCCCAAAGTCCAATACTATCTGCCTGGGCTGCTGAGCCGGAGCCAGCTCAGCAATTCCGAACGTCCAGGGATTCCTCCCACACCAAAGGTGCCGGCACCAAAAGCTCTTGCTGCTCTTCCAGTATCCAGGCAACCGCATTCACTGCCCCACAAACGCTGGGGCTGTCTCTTTCTGTACTCTCCCAAAGTCCAATACTATCTGCCTGGGCTGCTGAGCCGGAGCCAGCTCAGCAATTCCGAACGTCCAGGGATTCCTCCCACACCAAAGGTGCCGGCACCAAAAGCTCTTGCTGCTCTTCCAGTATCCAGGCAACCGCATTCACTGCCCCACAAACGCTGGGGCTGTCTCTTTCTGTACTCTCCCAAAGTCCAATACTATCTGCCTGGGCTGCTGAGCCGGAGCCAGCTCAGCAATTCCGAACGTCCAGGGATTCCTCCCACACCAAAGGTGCCGGCACCAAAAGCTCTTGCTGCTCTTCCAGTATCCAGGCAACCGCATTCACTGCCCCACAAACGCTGGGGCTGTCTCTTTCTGTACTCTCCCAAAGTCCAATACTATCTGCCTGGGCTGCTGAGCCGGAGCCAGCTCAGCAATTCCGAACGTCCAGGGATTCCTCCCACACCAAAGGTGCCGGCACCAAAAGCTCTTGCTGCTCTTCCAGTATCCAGGCAACCGCATTCACTGCCCCACAAACGCTGGGGCTGTCTCTTTCTGTACTCTCCCAAAGTCCAATACTATCTGCCTGGGCTGCTGAGCCGGAGCCAGCTCAGCAATTCCGAACGTCCAGGGATTCCTCCCACACCAAAGGTGCCGGCACCAAAAGCTCTTGCTGCTCTTCCAGTATCCAGGCAACCGCATTCACTGCCCCACAAACGCTGGGGCTGTCTCTTTCTGTACTCTCCCAAAGTCCAATACTATCTGCCTGGGCTGCTGAGCCGGAGCCAGCTCAGCAATTCCGAACGTCCAGGGATTCCTCCCACACCAAAGGTGCCGGCACCAAAAGCTCTTGCTGCTCTTCCAGTATCCAGGCAACCGCATTCACTGCCCCACAAACGCTGGGGCTGTCTCTTTCTGTACTCTCCCAAAGTCCAATACTATCTGCCTGGGCTGCTGAGCCGGAGCCAGCTCAGCAATTCCGAACGTCCAGGGATTCCTCCCACACCAAAGGTGCCGGCACCAAAAGCTCTTGCTGCTCTTCCAGTATCCAGGCAACTGCATTCACTGCCCCACAAACGCTGGGGCTGTCTCTTTCTGTACTCTCCCAAAGTCCAATACTATCTGCCTGGGCTGCTGAGCCGGAGCCAGCTCAGCAATTCCGAACGTCCAGGGATTCCTCCCACACCAAAGGTGCCGGCACCAAAAGCTCTTGCTGCTCTTCCAGTATCCAGGCAACCGCATTCACTGCCCCACAAACGCTGGGGCTGTCTCTTTCTGTACTCTCCCAAAGTCCAATACTATCTGCCTGGGCTGCTGAGCCGGAGCCAGCTCAGCAATTCCGAACGTCCAGGGATTCCTCCCACACCAAAGGTGCCGGCACCAAAAGCTCTTGCTGCTCTTCCAGTATCCAGGCAACCGCATTCACTGCCCCACAAACGCTGGGGCTGTCTCTTTCTGTACTCTCCCAAAGTCCAATACTATCTGCCTGGGCTGCTGAGCCGGAGCCAGCTCAGCAATTCCGAACGTCCAGGGATTCCTCCCACACCAAAGGTGCCAGGACCAAAAGCTCTTGCTGCTCTTCCAGTATCCAGGCAACCGCATTCACTGCCCCACAAACGCTGGGGCTGTCTCTTTCTGTACTCTCCCAAAGTCCAATACTATCTGCCTGGGCTGCTGAGCCGGAGCCAGCTCAGCAATTCCGAACGTCCAGGGATTCCTCCCACACCAAAGGTGCCGGCACCAAAAGCTCTTGCTGCTCTTCCAGTATCCAGGCAACCGCATTCACTGCCCCACAAACGCTGGGGCTGTCTCTTTCTGTACTCTCCCAAAGTCCAATACTATCTGCCTGGGCTGCTGAGCCGGAGCCAGCTCAGCAATTCCGAACGTCCAGGGATTCCTCCCACACCAAAGGTGCCGGCACCAAAAGCTCTTGCTGCTCTTCCAGTATCCAGGCAACCGCATTCACTGCCCCACAAACGCTGGGGCTGTCTCTTTCTGTACTCTCCCAAAGTCCAATACTATCTGCCTGGGCTGCTGAGCCGGAGCCAGCTCAGCAATTCCGAACGTCCAGGGATTCCTCCCACACCAAAGGTGCCGGCACCAAAAGCTCTTGCTGCTCTTCCAGTATCCAGGCAACCGCATTCACTGCCCCACAAACGCTGGGGCTGTCTCTTTCTGTACTCTCCCAAAGTCCAATACTATCTGCCTGGGCTGCTGAGCCGGAGCCAGCTCAGCAATTCCGAACGTCCAGGGATTCCTCCCACACCAAAGGTGCCGGCACCAAAAGCTCTTGCTGCTCTTCCAGTATCCAGGCAACCGCATTCACTGCCCCACAAACGCTGGGGCTGTCTCTTTCTGTACTCTCCCAAAGTCCAATACTATCTGCCTGGGCTGCTGAGCCGGAGCCAGCTCAGCAATTCCGAACGTCCAGGGATTCCTCCCACACCAAAGGTGCCGGCACCAAAAGCTCTTGCTGCTCTTCCAGTATCCAGGCAACCGCATTCACTGCCCCACAAACGCTGGGGCTGTCTCTTTCTGTACTCTCCCAAAGTCCAATACTATCTGCCTGGGCTGCTGAGCCGGAGCCAGCTCAGCAATTCCGAACGTCCAGGGATTCCTCCCACACCAAAGGTGCCGGCACCAAAAGCTCTTGCTGCTCTTCCAGTATCCAGGCAACCGCATTCACTGCCCCACAAACGCTGGGGCTGTCTCTTTCTGTACTCTCCCAAAGTCCAATACTATCTGCCTGGGCTGCTGAGCCGGAGCCAGCTCAGCAATTCCGAACGTCCAGGGATTCCTCCCACACCAAAGGTGCCGGCACCAAAAGCTCTTGCTGCTCTTCCAGTATCCAGGCAACCGCATTCACTGCCCCACAAACGCTGGGGCTGTCTCTTTCTGTACTCTCCCAAAGTCCAATACTATCTGCCTGGGCTGCTGAGCCGGAGCCAGCTCAGCAATTCCGAACGTCCAGGGATTCCTCCCACACCAAAGGTGCCGGCACCAAAAGCTCTTGCTGCTCTTCCAGTATCCAGGCAACCGCATTCACTGCCCCACAAACGCTGGGGCTGTCTCTTTCTGTACTCTCCCAAAGTCCAATACTATCTGCCTGGGCTGCTGAGCCGGAGCCAGCTCAGCAATTCCGAACGTCCAGGGATTCCTCCCACACCAAAGGTGCCGGCACCAAAAGCTCTTGCTGCTCTTCCAGTATCCAGGCAACTGCATTCACTGCCCCACAAACGCTGGGGCTGTCTCTTTCTGTACTCTCCCAAAGTCCAATACTATCTGCCTGGGCTGCTGAGCCGGAGCTCAGCAATTCCGAACGTCCAGGGATTCCTCCCACACCAAAGGTGCCGGCACCAAAAGCTCTTGCTGCTCTTCCAGTATCCAGGCAACCGCATTCACTGCCCCACAAACGCTGGGGCTGTCTCTTTCTGTACTCTCCCAAAGTCCAATACTATCTGCCTGGGCTGCTGAGCCGGAGCCAGCTCAGCAATTCCGAACGTCCAGGGATTCCTCCCACACCAAAGGTGCCGGCACCAAAAGCTCTTGCTGCTCTTCCAGTATCCAGGCAACCGCATTCACTGCCCCACAAACGCTGGGGCTGTCTCTTTCTGTACTCTCCCAAAGTCCAATACTATCTGCCTGGGCTGCTGAGCCGGAGCCAGCTCAGCAATTCCGAACGTCCAGGGATTCCTCCCACACCAAAGGTGCCGGCACCAAAAGCTCTTGCTGCTCTTCCAGTATCCAGGCAACCGCATTCACTGCCCCACAAACGCTGGGGCTGTCTCTTTCTGTACTCTCCCAAAGTCCAATACTATCTGCCTGGGCTGCTGAGCCGGAGCCAGCTCAGCAATTCCGAACGTCCAGGGATTCCTCCCACACCAAAGGTGCCGGCACCAAAAGCTCTTGCTGCTCTTCCAGTATCCAGGCAACCGCATTCACTGCCCCACAAACGCTGGGGCTGTCTCTTTCTGTACTCTCCCAAAGTCCAATACTATCTGCCTGGGCTGCTGAGCCGGAGCCAGCTCAGCAATTCCGAACGTCCAGGGATTCCTCCCACACCAAAGGTGCCGGCACCAAAAGCTCTTGCTGCTCTTCCAGTATCCAGGCAACCGCATTCACTGCCCCACAAACGCTGGGGCTGTCTCTTTCTGTACTCTCCCAAAGTCCAATACTATCTGCCTGGGCTGCTGAGCCGGAGCCAGCTCAGCAATTCCGAACGTCCAGGGATTCCTCCCACACCAAAGGTGCCGGCACCAAAAGCTCTTGCTGCTCTTCCAGTATCCAGGCAACCGCATTCACTGCCCCACAAACGCTGGGGCTGTCTCTTTCTGTACTCTCCCAAAGTCCAATACTATCTGCCTGGGCTGCTGAGCCGGAGCCAGCTCAGCAATTCCGAACGTCCAGGGATTCCTCCCACACCAAAGGTGCCGGCACCAAAAGCTCTTGCTGCTCTTCCAGTATCCAGGCAACCGCATTCACTGCCCCACAAACGCTGGGGCTGTCTCTTTCTGTACTCTCCCAAAGTCCAATACTATCTGCCTGGGCTGCTGAGCCGGAGCCAGCTCAGCAATTCCGAACGTCCAGGGATTCCTCCCACACCAAAGGTGCCGGCACCAAAAGCTCTTGCTGCTCTTCCAGTATCCAGGCAACCGCATTCACTGCCCCACAAACGCTGGGGCTGTCTCTTTCTGTACTCTCCCAAAGTCCAATACTATCTGCCTGGGCTGCTGAGCCGGAGCCAGCTCAGCAATTCCGAACGTCCAGGGATTCCTCCCACACCAAAGGTGCCAGGACCAAAAGCTCTTGCTGCTCTTCCAGTATCCAGGCAACCGCATTCACTGCCCCACAAACGCTGGGGCTGTCTCTTTCTGTACTCTCCCAAAGTCCAATACTATCTGCCTGGGCTGCTGAGCCGGAGCCAGCTCAGCAATTCCGAACGTCCAGGGATTCCTCCCACACCAAAGGTGCCGGCACCAAAAGCTCTTGCTGCTCTTCCAGTATCCAGGCAACCGCATTCACTGCCCCACAAACGCTGGGGCTGTCTCTTTCTGTACTCTCCCAAAGTCCAATACTATCTGCCTGGGCTGCTGAGCCGGAGCCAGCTCAGCAATTCCGAACGTCCAGGGATTCCTCCCACACCAAAGGTGCCGGCACCAAAAGCTCTTGCTGCTCTTCCAGTATCCAGGCAACCGCATTCACTGCCCCACAAACGCTGGGGCTGTCTCTTTCTGTACTCTCCCAAAGTCCAATACTATCTGCCTGGGCTGCTGAGCCGGAGCCAGCTCAGCAATTCCGAACGTCCAGGGATTCCTCCCACACCAAAGGTGCCGGCACCAAAAGCTCTTGCTGCTCTTCCAGTATCCAGGCAACCGCATTCACTGCCCCACAAACGCTGGGGCTGTCTCTTTCTGTACTCTCCCAAAGTCCAATACTATCTGCCTGGGCTGCTGAGCCGGAGCCAGCTCAGCAATTCCGAACGTCCAGGGATTCCTCCCACACCAAAGGTGCCGGCACCAAAAGCTCTTGCTGCTCTTCCAGTATCCAGGCAACCGCATTCACTGCCCCACAAACGCTGGGGCTGTCTCTTTCTGTACTCTCCCAAAGTCCAATACTATCTGCCTGGGCTGCTGAGCCGGAGCCAGCTCAGCAATTCCGAACGTCCAGGGATTCCTCCCACACCAAAGGTGCCGGCACCAAAAGCTCTTGCTGCTCTTCCAGTATCCAGGCAACCGCATTCACTGCCCCACAAACGCTGGGGCTGTCTCTTTCTGTACTCTCCCAAAGTCCAATACTATCTGCCTGGGCTGCTGAGCCGGAGCCAGCTCAGCAATTCCGAACGTCCAGGGATTCCTCCCACACCAAAGGTGCCGGCACCAAAAGCTCTTGCTGCTCTTCCAGTATCCAGGCAACCGCATTCACTGCCCCACAAACGCTGGGGCTGTCTCTTTCTGTACTCTCCCAAAGTCCAATACTATCTGCCTGGGCTGCTGAGCCGGAGCCAGCTCAGCAATTCCGAACGTCCAGGGATTCCTCCCACACCAAAGGTGCCGGCACCAAAAGCTCTTGCTGCTCTTCCAGTATCCAGGCAACCGCATTCACTGCCCCACAAACGCTGGGGCTGTCTCTTTCTGTACTCTCCCAAAGTCCAATACTATCTGCCTGGGCTGCTGAGCCGGAGCCAGCTCAGCAATTCCGAACGTCCAGGGATTCCTCCCACACCAAAGGTGCCGGCACCAAAAGCTCTTGCTGCTCTTCCAGTATCCAGGCAACCGCATTCACTGCCCCACAAACGCTGGGGCTGTCTCTTTCTGTACTCTCCCAAAGTCCAATACTATCTGCCTGGGCTGCTGAGCCGGAGCCAGCTCAGCAATTCCGAACGTCCAGGGATTCCTCCCACACCAAAGGTGCCGGCACCAAAAGCTCTTGCTGCTCTTCCAGTATCCAGGCAACTGCATTCACTGCCCCACAAACGCTGGGGCTGTCTCTTTCTGTACTCTCCCAAAGTCCAATACTATCTGCCTGGGCTGCTGAGCCGGAGCCAGCTCAGCAATTCCGAACGTCCAGGGATTCCTCCCACACCAAAGGTGCCGGCACCAAAAGCTCTTGCTGCTCTTCCAGTATCCAGGCAACCGCATTCACTGCCCCACAAACGCTGGGGCTGTCTCTTTCTGTACTCTCCCAAAGTCCAATACTATCTGCCTGGGCTGCTGAGCCGGAGCCAGCTCAGCAATTCCGAACGTCCAGGGATTCCTCCCACACCAAAGGTGCCGGCACCAAAAGCTCTTGCTGCTCTTCCAGTATCCAGGCAACCGCATTCACTGCCCCACAAACGCTGGGGCTGTCTCTTTCTGTACTCTCCCAAAGTCCAATACTATCTGCCTGGGCTGCTGAGCCGGAGCCAGCTCAGCAATTCCGAACGTCCAGGGATTCCTCCCACACCAAAGGTGCCGGCACCAAAAGCTCTTGCTGCTCTTCCAGTATCCAGGCAACCGCATTCACTGCCCCACAAACGCTGGGGCTGTCTCTTTCTGTACTCTCCCAAAGTCCAATACTATCTGCCTGGGCTGCTGAGCCGGAGCCAGCTCAGCAATTCCGAACGTCCAGGGATTCCTCCCACACCAAAGGTGCCGGCACCAAAAGCTCTTGCTGCTCTTCCAGTATCCAGGCAACCGCATTCACTGCCCCACAAACGCTGGGGCTGTCTCTTTCTGTACTCTCCCAAAGTCCAATACTATCTGCCTGGGCTGCTGAGCCGGAGCCAGCTCAGCAATTCCGAACGTCCAGGGATTCCTCCCACACCAAAGGTGCCGGCACCAAAAGCTCTTGCTGCTCTTCCAGTATCCAGGCAACCGCATTCACTGCCCCACAAACGCTGGGGCTGTCTCTTTCTGTACTCTCCCAAAGTCCAATACTATCTGCCTGGGCTGCTGAGCCGGAGCCAGCTCAGCAATTCCGAACGTCCAGGGATTCCTCCCACACCAAAGGTGCCGGCACCAAAAGCTCTTGCTGCTCTTCCAGTATCCAGGCAACCGCATTCACTGCCCCACAAACGCTGGGGCTGTCTCTTTCTGTACTCTCCCAAAGTCCAATACTATCTGCCTGGGCTGCTGAGCCGGAGCCAGCTCAGCAATTCCGAACGTCCAGGGATTCCTCCCACACCAAAGGTGCCGGCACCAAAAGCTCTTGCTGCTCTTCCAGTATCCAGGCAACCGCATTCACTGCCCCACAAACGCTGGGGCTGTCTCTTTCTGTACTCTCCCAAAGTCCAATACTATCTGCCTGGGCTGCTGAGCCGGAGCCAGCTCAGCAATTCCGAACGTCCAGGGATTCCTCCCACACCAAAGGTGCCCAAACCAAAAGCTCTTGCTGCTCTTCCAGTATCCAGGCAACCGCATTCACTGCCCCACAAACGCTGGGGCTGTCTCTTTCTGTACTCTCCCAAAGTCCAATACTATCTGCCTGGGCTGCTGAGCCGGAGCCAGCTCAGCAATTCCGAACGTCCAGGGATTCCTCCCACACCAAAGGTGCCAGGACCAAAAGCTCTTGCTGCTCTTCCAGTATCCAGGCAACCGCATTCACTGCCCCACAAACGCTGGGGCTGTCTCTTTCTGTACTCTCCCAAAGTCCAATACTATCTGCCTGGGCTGCTGAGCCGGAGCCAGCTCAGCAATTCCGAACGTCCAGGGATTCCTCCCACACCAAAGGTGCCGGCACCAAAAGCTCTTGCTGCTCTTCCAGTATCCAGGCAACCGCATTCACTGCCCCACAAACGCTGGGGCTGTCTCTTTCTGTACTCTCCCAAAGTCCAATACTATCTGCCTGGGCTGCTGAGCCGGAGCCAGCTCAGCAATTCCGAACGTCCAGGGATTCCTCCCACACCAAAGGTGCCGGCACCAAAAGCTCTTGCTGCTCTTCCAGTATCCAGGCAACCGCATTCACTGCCCCACAAACGCTGGGGCTGTCTCTTTCTGTACTCTCCCAAAGTCCAATACTATCTGCCTGGGCTGCTGAGCCGGAGCCAGCTCAGCAATTCCGAACGTCCAGGGATTCCTCCCACACCAAAGGTGCCAGGACCAAAAGCTCTTGCTGCTCTTCCAGTATCCAGGCAACCGCATTCACTGCCCCACAAACGCTGGGGCTGTCTCTTTCTGTACTCTCCCAAAGTCCAATACTATCTGCCTGGGCTGCTGAGCCGGAGCCAGCTCAGCAATTCCGAACGTCCAGGGATTCCTCCCACACCAAAGGTGCCGGCACCAAAAGCTCTTGCTGCTCTTCCAGTATCCAGGCAACCGCATTCACTGCCCCACAAACGCTGGGGCTGTCTCTTTCTGTACTCTCCCAAAGTCCAATACTATCTGCCTGGGCTGCTGAGCCGGAGCCAGCTCAGCAATTCCGAACGTCCAGGGATTCCTCCCACACCAAAGGTGCCGGCACCAAAAGCTCTTGCTGCTCTTCCAGTATCCAGGCAACCGCATTCACTGCCCCACAAACGCTGGGGCTGTCTCTTTCTGTACTCTCCCAAAGTCCAATACTATCTGCCTGGGCTGCTGAGCCGGAGCCAGCTCAGCAATTCCGAACGTCCAGGGATTCCTCCCACACCAAAGGTGCCGGCACCAAAAGCTCTTGCTGCTCTTCCAGTATCCAGGCAACCGCATTCACTGCCCCACAAACGCTGGGGCTGTCTCTTTCTGTACTCTCCCAAAGTCCAATACTATCTGCCTGGGCTGCTGAGCCGGAGCCAGCTCAGCAATTCCGAACGTCCAGGGATTCCTCCCACACCAAAGGTGCCGGCACCAAAAGCTCTTGCTGCTCTTCCAGTATCCAGGCAACCGCATTCACTGCCCCACAAACGCTGGGGCTGTCTCTTTCTGTACTCTCCCAAAGTCCAATACTATCTGCCTGGGCTGCTGAGCCGGAGCCAGCTCAGCAATTCCGAACGTCCAGGGATTCCTCCCACACCAAAGGTGCCGGCACCAAAAGCTCTTGCTGCTCTTCCAGTATCCAGGCAACCGCATTCACTGCCCCACAAACGCTGGGGCTGTCTCTTTCTGTACTCTCCCAAAGTCCAATACTATCTGCCTGGGCTGCTGAGCCGGAGCCAGCTCAGCAATTCCGAACGTCCAGGGATTCCTCCCACACCAAAGGTGCCGGCACCAAAAGCTCTTGCTGCTCTTCCAGTATCCAGGCAACCGCATTCACTGCCCCACAAACGCTGGGGCTGTCTCTTTCTGTACTCTCCCAAAGTCCAATACTATCTGCCTGGGCTGCTGAGCCGGAGCCAGCTCAGCAATTCCGAACGTCCAGGGATTCCTCCCACACCAAAGGTGCCGGCACCAAAAGCTCTTGCTGCTCTTCCAGTATCCAGGCAACCGCATTCACTGCCCCACAAACGCTGGGGCTGTCTCTTTCTGTACTCTCCCAAAGTCCAATACTATCTGCCTGGGCTGCTGAGCCGGAGCCAGCTCAGCAATTCCGAACGTCCAGGGATTCCTCCCACACCAAAGGTGCCGGCACCAAAAGCTCTTGCTGCTCTTCCAGTATCCAGGCAACTGCATTCACTGCCCCACAAACGCTGGGGCTGTCTCTTTCTGTACTCTCCCAAAGTCCAATACTATCTGCCTGGGCTGCTGAGCCGGAGCCAGCTCAGCAATTCCGAACGTCCAGGGATTCCTCCCACACCAAAGGTGCCGGCACCAAAAGCTCTTGCTGCTCTTCCAGTATCCAGGCAACCGCATTCACTGCCCCACAAACGCTGGGGCTGTCTCTTTCTGTACTCTCCCAAAGTCCAATACTATCTGCCTGGGCTGCTGAGCCGGAGCCAGCTCAGCAATTCCGAACGTCCAGGGATTCCTCCCACACCAAAGGTGCCGGCACCAAAAGCTCTTGCTGCTCTTCCAGTATCCAGGCAACTGCATTCACTGCCCCACAAACGCTGGGGCTGTCTCTTTCTGTACTCTCCCAAAGTCCAATACTATCTGCCTGGGCTGCTGAGCCGGAGCCAGCTCAGCAATTCCGAACGTCCAGGGATTCCTCCCACACCAAAGGTGCCGGCACCAAAAGCTCTTGCTGCTCTTCCAGTATCCAGGCAACCGCATTCACTGCCCCACAAACGCTGGGGCTGTCTCTTTCTGTACTCTCCCAAAGTCCAATACTATCTGCCTGGGCTGCTGAGCCGGAGCCAGCTCAGCAATTCCGAACGTCCAGGGATTCCTCCCACACCAAAGGTGCCGGCACCAAAAGCTCTTGCTGCTCTTCCAGTATCCAGGCAACCGCATTCACTGCCCCACAAACGCTGGGGCTGTCTCTTTCTGTACTCTCCCAAAGTCCAATACTATCTGCCTGGGCTGCTGAGCCGGAGCCAGCTCAGCAATTCCGAACGTCCAGGGATTCCTCCCACACCAAAGGTGCCGGCACCAAAAGCTCTTGCTGCTCTTCCAGTATCCAGGCAACCGCATTCACTGCCCCACAAACGCTGGGGCTGTCTCTTTCTGTACTCTCCCAAAGTCCAATACTATCTGCCTGGGCTGCTGAGCCGGAGCCAGCTCAGCAATTCCGAACGTCCAGGGATTCCTCCCACACCAAAGGTGCCGGCACCAAAAGCTCTTGCTGCTCTTCCAGTATCCAGGCAACCGCATTCACTGCCCCACAAACGCTGGGGCTGTCTCTTTCTGTACTCTCCCAAAGTCCAATACTATCTGCCTGGGCTGCTGAGCCGGAGCCAGCTCAGCAATTCCGAACGTCCAGGGATTCCTCCCACACCAAAGGTGCCGGCACCAAAAGCTCTTGCTGCTCTTCCAGTATCCAGGCAACCGCATTCACTGCCCCACAAACGCTGGGGCTGTCTCTTTCTGTACTCTCCCAAAGTCCAATACTATCTGCCTGGGCTGCTGAGCCGGAGCCAGCTCAGCAATTCCGAACGTCCAGGGATTCCTCCCACACCAAAGGTGCCGGCACCAAAAGCTCTTGCTGCTCTTCCAGTATCCAGGCAACCGCATTCACTGCCCCACAAACGCTGGGGCTGTCTCTTTCTGTACTCTCCCAAAGTCCAATACTATCTGCCTGGGCTGCTGAGCCGGAGCCAGCTCAGCAATTCCGAACGTCCAGGGATTCCTCCCACACCAAAGGTGCCGGCACCAAAAGCTCTTGCTGCTCTTCCAGTATCCAGGCAACCGCATTCACTGCCCCACAAACGCTGGGGCTGTCTCTTTCTGTACTCTCCCAAAGTCCAATACTATCTGCCTGGGCTGCTGAGCCGGAGCCAGCTCAGCAATTCCGAACGTCCAGGGATTCCTCCCACACCAAAGGTGCCGGCACCAAAAGCTCTTGCTGCTCTTCCAGTATCCAGGCAACCGCATTCACTGCCCCACAAACGCTGGGGCTGTCTCTTTCTGTACTCTCCCAAAGTCCAATACTAGCTGCCTGGGCTGCTGAGTCGGAGCCGACTGTAGTAAAGATAAGGGCTGGCGACCGGAAGATCACGTGCTGTATGGAAAGAGTTAAGGGTCGACCCTCCCTTGTCTCCGCCCCTTATAACATGACACACCTACTGCTGGGGGTATAAAGCCCGGGTCGGCTGGAGATCTAGTGGGATAACCTTCATGTGTAGTGTTTGCTACACAGTGGTGACCCCGACGTGATCAGGCAACAGCGATGGAGCTCGCGGAACTCATAAAGGTACTAAAGTCGGTAACGACAAGGGTGCTCAAGCGGGGGTTTGCGGCAAGGCGGCGCCGACCTGCTGCACGTGGTGTGCTGATGGGGCAGGAATCTCCTGGGAACGAAAAGCCAACAAGTTTAGTTTCGGAGGGGACACAGGCTGGCTGGGAAGGAGTGGCCTGTGGGACACAGACGGAACCGTTGTTACTGGGGGCTGAGCCAACTGAGGAAGAGGAGGTGCAGGGAGACTATGGTGCAGCGGGAACAAAGGAGTCGGGAAAGGTGTTCCCGATACAAGTGGGGAGTTTAGAGCGGCCGCCCACGGAACCTTCGGCACCTCCTGCACCGGCGGATCTGCCACTTCCTCAATACCCCTGGGGCGAGTTGCAACAATGTGTGGAAAGGGAGCTGACTGATAGGTTGCTGGATTGGGTCCCGGGGGCTGATGTGGGATCCCAGCAGTATCGTGAACTACGTGAAGGAAGATGGCGGGAAGGAGAAAAAGAAGGCAAAACACCTGAGGACGCCCCATTGTATCCCAGTGATCGACGAGTGCTGGACACACAGAGAGCGGAGCGCAGGACATCGAGGGGGGGTGGTAGGGCTCCCCCGGCACTGTCAGTGATACCTGAGCCACCAGAGGGAACCCCTATCCCTAGGGCAATGGGAAATCAAACTGGTATTCCCTCACAGTGGAGGGAGCCTGTACACGATTACCCCATGAGCTCTGATAGCAGTGAGGGCGAAGGGGGTGACGAGGGATCCTCGATTGTTGCTCATCCGCCCCCGCTTCCAAGACGGACTAACGAGGTTTCAAGGGAACTCGAGGCATTGATCAGCCGATTGAGAGGGGTGGTGGCAAATGCGGAAAGTCTTATGCCAGGGGGAATGCCGAAAGAGAGGGCAAACGGGACAGATTGGCAGATGATTGCAAAAAATTGTGTCTTGGAAGGAGTGCGATTCCAGGCCCCTCCGATTCAAGCATTTCCTATCCGAGCAGCCCCAGGTGGAGGATATGAGTGGCAACCGTTAGATGCAAAGTTGGTGAAAGAATTGGTCACAACGGTGAAAAGTCATGGATTAAATTCCCCAGAGACCCAAGTCCTATTAGACTGTGTTTTTGCAACGCCGCTTGCACCTTTTGATATCATTCAGTTGATGCGGGCCGTATTGACCCCCTCGATGATGGTATTGTTTAGGGAGGAGTGGAGGAATCGGTGCACCCAAGTTGTTATTGAGGCGCAACAGGCCAACCATCCCATGGCAGGAGTGACTTTAGAGCAGCTGATGGGTGAAGGGCAGTTCGCAACTCCTCAGGCACAGGCTCAGCGAATGCGGGGGCGCGATTTTGCTGCATCTTCGAAAGCTGCCCAGGAAGCAATACGCATCATCGCAGCTCTTGATAAAAGGGAGCCTCCATGGGTCCAAATACGGCAATCGTTAAGTGAGCCCTTCACAAAGTTTTTAGACCGGCTGCAAGCGGCGCTCCAGGTTGCTCGACTTCCTGAGCAGGCTAAGGAGGCAATATTGCTTGACTGTGCACGTACGCAAGCAAACCCACAAACTGCAGTGTTGCTAAGACAGTTACCCATAGGGACCACGCTTTCACAGATGATTCGTTATGTGCTGGAACAGGAGCAGGCGCAAAGTATGCAACCGGTAGTGGCCGCAGTCCATGCGGCCTGCCGCGGCGCACGACTTATGTGCCATAAGTGTGGGGGGCAAGGACACATGGCGCGACAATGCCCTTCAAAAATAAACACCCCCGGAACAGGGGAAGGAGAGAGAGACCTACGATGCTGGCGCTGTGGGCGACTAGGCCACAGAGCTCGACAGTGCAAAGCGGGGAGTCAGCAAAGGAGACCAGGCTGGGGAAACGAGAAGAGGGGATGGCTGAGGGCCGTGCCATCCCCACCTGCCCCAGTGATCAGCTCAACAGGCCCGACGACAGCAGCGCAATGTATGGCACAGGGAGTCTCTCCTTCCCCGGGACCAGCACAGTCGCCTGCGGTCCCAATGATGCAATATCCAACTCAGCTGCCTTGGGGAGATGGGAGCGCGCAATAGAGGAGGCTGGGGATAGAGCCTCGCCGTATGTGGCACTCACCCTAAACATGACCACACGACCAGAAGTAGATATTATAGTTACCCCATGGCTCCCAGCGTTGGGGGGAACACCACGCCTCGTGTTAAGAGCCCTTTTAGATACAGGAGCGGATGTTACAGTAATCCCATCACATCTATGGCCAGATGATTGGCCACTCGAACCGAGAGGTTCGCTGCAAGGCGTGGGAGGCATGCAGACCTCGCATCAAAGCAGGAACCCAATGCAAATTATGTTGAAGGATCCGGAATCTGGACAAGCTAGGGTAGCATGGTGTAACCCTGTCATTGCTGAGTTACCCATTGTCATCTTGGGACGATGTTGCTTGCAGAAGATGAATATAGTGCTGCGTACAAATTTATCATAATGGCCACTGCCTGTGTCCGCCCATTAAAACTCACCTGGTTGACAGATAAACCAGTGTGGGTAGAGCAGTGGCCATTGACAGAGGAAAAGAGGGCGGCTGTTCGACAATTGGTACAACGAGAACTTGACGCAGGACACATCGAACCCTCTACAAGTCCCTGGAACACCCCCATTTTCGTGATAAAGAAAAAATCGGGAGCGTGGCGACTGCTACATGATCTACGCGCAGTTAATGCATGTATACAAGACATGGGTCCGCTACAAGCGGGCCTCCCTTCTCCGGCCATGATTCCACCTGACTATCAAATAGTGGTTATAGATATTAGAGATTGCTTTTTTAGTGTTCCCTTGCATGAAGAAGATAGAGTACGCTTTGCCTTTACTGTTCCTGAGCCTAACAATCAACACCCGTGCGCCAGATATCAATGGAAGGTGTTACCCCAGGGCATGAAAAACTCACCAGTCTTGTGTCAAATTGCTGTAGCTGCTGCGATACGCCCTATTCGAGAAAATTTCCCTACGGTCATCATTTTCCATTACATGGATGACGTGTTACTGGCGTCCAACCAAGAGGAGTTACTGGAAAAGGCACGCGTGCAGCTGATAGTCAGTTTGGAGCGACATGGGTTACACATTGAGCCTCGGAAAACACAGGTAGGGCGTGCAGTAAAGTATTTAGGTACTCAACTGAGGCCACGAAGCGTGACAGCACAATCATTTGAAATTCGGACTACAGTGACAACACTCCATGAGGCACAAAAATTAATTGGACAACTATTGTGGCTTAGAAACTTTATTCCAATATCTGAGGCAGAAATGACTACCTTATATCAACTCCTGAAAGGAGGAGATTCCCCCTAGCTCCAAGGACTCTTTCAAGAAACCATCAGGAGATTCTTAGGACAATTATGGAGCGAGCCCAGCATTGGGGTCTCGCTCGATTTACACCTGAACAACCAGTCACTGCCCTGATTTACATGACCGATACCGCTGGCCATGGTTTACTAATTCAAAATAATGGTGAAAAAGGCTGGCCTTTTGCTTGGTTGTATCAAGGCAAACCAAAGACGGCTTTAATTTCTTGGCCAACATTATTATCCCAGCTTATTCTCCGCTGTCGGAGGCAAACTCAACACTTAACAGGGAAGGACCCGGAGGTCATCGCATTGCCCTGTTCTTTGGCACAGTGGGAGTTGGTACTTCCACAAGTGGGGCTCCTGCAAGCGGCGATAGCTGAATTTACGGGTCGTATTGAAGGTCTAAGACCACACCCCTGTGGGGAGATAATCCAGGTACTCCATTTTTTGCCAGCTAGTGCCATAGTTGAACAACCCACCGGAGGCCGCACGGTTTTTACCGACGCGTCATCGATTACTGGGAAAGCTGTCGTTACATGGCAGGAGGATGGTCAGTGGACCCACATTAGTTATCAAGATCAAGGGCAATCCGTGCAGTATCTTGAGGCCAAGGCGGTATGGATGGCTCTCACTCAATGGCCCGAAGAGGCCTTGGATCTAATCACAGACTCTTGCTATGTATATAAGTTACTGAAGAAGTGCCGATGGGCACTTGGGGCAACGTCAGAGATTGCCGGAATGTTGCTCACCGCACTGCAAATGAGAACCGCTCCTGTCTGTCCTATCCATGTTAATAGTCATAGTTCCATACCGAGTTTTCTTTCTGCTGGGAATGAAATAGCGGACAGCTTAGCAAAGAGCGTACTGGCGGTTGAAGAAACTTCTAACCTAAGGCGAGCTTTCCGCCTGCATGAGCTCCTCCACTGTGGAGCTCGTGGTTTAGCTAGGCTCGCTGGCATTACGTTGCAAGATGCTCGCTCTGTGATTGCTGCTTGTCCTGTGTGTTCCAAAGGTCCCCTCTGGGAGGCAGGGGTAAACCCTCGAGGGTTGCAGCCCAACCAAATATGGCAGTCTGATGTTACGATTTATGAACCCTTTAATCCACGTAAGTATCTGCATGTCACAGTTGATACCTGCAGTGGAGTTATTTTAGCGACTATGCATGCTAAACAAAATGCTCTCTCAGTTATTTTACATTGGCAGGACTGTATGGCGCAACTTGGCATCCCACAAAAAATTAAAACAGATAATGGAGCGGCATATGTCAGCAAGAAGACAAAGGACTTTTGCGCGCGCTGGGATATTCAGTTGAGTCATGGCATTCCCTATAACAGTACGGGCCAAAGCATTGTAGAACGCGCGCACCGCACATTAAAAGAATTACTCGACCGACTTAGGGAGGGGGAAAAGATAAGCCCAGGAACAGGGGTTCCCCCTCCCCTTGACCCTCCCTTATTTCGGGCACAGCGTCTGTTGACGACGGCACTAATTACCTTAAATCATACCATTCGAGGGAACACCTATAAAACCCAGACTGCAACCCAGGCACATTTCCGGCTCGATGAGAACGAAGGGCCTTACCCTTTGGTTCAAGTACGGGACCTGCAAACCCGTGAATGGGGGGGCCCTTATTCCCTCCGTTGCTTGGGACGTGGGTATGCGTGTGTGCAAACCGAGAAAGGGACGCTAGAATGGGTACCCAGTCGAAATATTCGACCGTATAGACATTAATCAATCTATTGAGTCTTATCTTGACAGGTTACCATTTCCCTATGCATCCTGATGGTGTGGGGGAGTAATGAGGGAGCCGCGACGAACTACTGGCTGGACTGGGCAAAATCTATGAACGTAACGGATGCGTGTCTGTATAAGTCTTACCATATATCGATTATTTTACACGCAGCTTCCCCAGCAAGATCCAGAACTACTGGAGCTAAGGGAGGGGGAAATGTAGTAAAGATAAGGGCTGGCGACCGGAAGATCACGTGCTGTACGGAAAGAGTTAAGGGTCGACCCTCCCTTGTCTCCGCCCCTTATAACATGACACACCTACTGCTGGGGGTATAAAGCCCGGGTCGGCTGGAGATCTAGTGGGATAACCTTCATGTGTAGTGTTTGCTACAGCCGACTACCAATAGCGAACGTCCAAGAATTCCTCCCACACCAAAGGTGCTGGGACCAAAAGCTCTTGCTGCTCTTCCAGTATCCAGGCAACCGCATTCACTGCCCCACAAACGCTGCGGCTGTCTCTTTCTGTACTCTCCCAAAGTCCAATACTATCTGCCTGGGCTGCTGAGCTGGAGCCAGCTCAGCAATTCTGAACGTCCAGGGATTCCTCCCACACCAAAGGTGCCGGCACCAAAAGCTCTTGCTGCTCTTCCAGTATCCAGGCAACTGCATTCACTGCCCCACAAACGCTGGGGCTGTCTCTTTCTGTACTCTCCCAAAGTCCAATACTATCTGCCTGGGCCGCTGAGCCGGACCCAGCTCAGAAATTCCGAACGTCCAGGGATTCCTCCCACACCAAAGGTGCCGGCACCAAAAGCTCTTGATGCTCTTCCAGTATACAGGCAACCACATTCACTGCCCCACAAACGCTGCGGCTGTCTCTTTCTGTACTCTCCCAAAGTCCAATACTAGCTGCCTGGGCTGCTGAGTCGGAGCCGACTACCAATAGCGAACGTCCAGGGATTCCTCCCACACCAAAGGTGCCGGCACCAAAAGCTCTTGCTGCTCTTCCAGTATCCAGGCAACCGCATTCACTGCCCCACAAACGCTGCGGCTGTCTCTTTCTGTACTCTCCCAAAGTCCAATACTAGCTGCCTGGGCTGCTGAGCTGGAGCCAGCTCAGCAATTCTGAACGTCCAGGGATTCCTCCCACACCAAAGGTGCCGGCACCAAAAGCTCTTGCTGCTCTTCCAGTATCCAGGCAACTGCATTCACTGCCCCACAAACGCTGGGGCTGTCTCTTTCTGTACTCTCCCAAAGTCCAATACTATCTGCCTGGGCCGCTGAGCCGGAGCCAGGTCAGAAATTCCGAACGTCCAGGGATTCCTCCCACACCAAAGGTGCCGGCACCAAAAGCTCTTGCTGCTCTTCCAGTATCCAGGCAACTGCATTCACTGCCCCACAAACGCTGGGGCTGTCTCTTTCTGTACTCTCCCAAAGTCCAATACTATCTGCCTGGGCCGCTGAGCCGGAGCCAGCTCAGCAATTCCGAACGTCCAGGGATTCCTCCCACACCAAAGGTGCCGGCACCAAAAGCTCTTGCTGCTCTTCCAGTATCCAGGCAACCACATTCACTGCCCCACAAACGCTGGGGCTGTCTCTTTCTGTACTCTCCCAAAGTCCAATACTAGCTGCCTGGGCTGCTGAGTCGGAGCCAGCTCAGCAATAGCGAACGTCCAGGGATTCCTCCCACACCAAAGGTGCCCAAACCAAAAGCTCTTGCTGCTCTTCCAGTATCCAGGCAACCGCATTCACTGCCCCACAAACGCTGGGGCTGTCTCTTTCTGTACTCTCCCAAAGTCCAATACTATCTGCCTGGGCCGCTGAGCCGGAGCCGACTAGCAATAGCGAACGTCCAGGGATTCCTCCCACACCAAAGGTGCCAGGAACAAAAGCTCTTGCTGCTCTTCCAGTATCCAGGCAACTGCATTCACTGCCCCACAAACGCTGGGGCTGTCTCTTTCTGTACTCTCCCAAAGTCCAATACTATCTGCCTGGGCCGCTGAGCCGGAGCCAGGTCAGCAATTCCGAACGTCCAGGGATTCCTCCCACACCAAAGGTGCCGGCACCAAAAGCTCTTGCTGCTCTTCCAGTATCCAGGCAACTGCATTCACTGCCCCACAAACGCTGGGGCTGTCTCTTTCTGTACTCTCCCAAAGTCCAATACTATCTGCCTGGGCTGCTGAGCCGGAGCCAGGTCAGCAATTCCGAACGTCCAGGGATTCCTCCCACACCAAAGGTGCCGGCACCAAAAGCTCTTGCTGCTCTTCCAGTATCCAGGCAACTGCATTCACTGCCCCACAAACGCTGGGGCTGTCTCTTTCTGTACTCTCCCAAAGTCCAATACTATCTGCCTGGGCCGCTGAGCAGGAGCCAGGTCAGAAATCCCGAACGTCCAGGGATTCCTCCCACACCAAAGGTGCCAGGAACAAAAGCTCTTGCTGCTCTTCCAGTATCCAGGCAACTGCATTCACTGCCCCACAAACGCTGGGGCTGTCTCTTTCTGTACTCTCCCAAAGTCCAATACGTTCTGCCTGGGCCGCTGAGCCGGAGCCAGCTCAGCAATAGTGAACGTCCAGGGATTCCTCCCACACCAAAGGTGCCGGGACCAAAAGCTCTTGCTGCTCTTCCAGTATCCAGGCAACCGCATTCACTGCCCCACAAACGCTGGGGCTGTCTCTTTCTGTACTCTCCCAAAGTCCAATACTATCTGCCTGGGTTGCTGAGCCAGAGCCAGGTCAGAAATTCCGAACGTCCAGGGATTCCTCCCACACCAAAGGTGCCGGCACCAAAAGCTCTTGCTGCTCTTCCAGTATCCAGGCAACTGCATTCACTGCCCCACAAACGCTGGGGCTGTCTCTTTCTGTACTCTCCCAAAGTCCAATACTATCTGCCTGGGCCGCTGAGCCGGAGCCAGCTCAGCAATTCTGAACGTCCAGGGATTCCTCCCACACCAAAGGTGCTGGCACCAAAAGCTCTTGCTGCTCTTCCAGTATCCAGGCAACTGCATTCACTGCCCCACAAACGCTGGGGCTGTCTCTTTCTGTACTCTCCCAAAGTCCAATACTATCTGCCTGGGCTGCTGAGCCGGAGCCAGCTCAGCAATTCCGAACGTCCAGGGATTCCTCCCACACCAAAGGTGCCAGGACCAAAAGCTCTTGCTTGCTCTTCCAGTATCCAGGCAACTGCATTCACTGCCCCACAAACGCTGGGGCTGTCTCTTTCTGTACTCTCCCAAAGTCCAATACTATCTGCCTGGGCCGCTGAGCCGGAGCCAGCTCAGCAATTCCGAACGTCCAGGGATTCCTCCCACACCAAAGGTGCCAGGACCAAAAGCTCTTGCTGCTCTTCCAGTATCCAGGCAACTGCATTCACTGCCCCACAAACGCTGGGGCTGTCTCTTTCTGTATTCTCCCAAAGTCCAATACGTTCTGCCTGGGCCGCTGAGCCGGAGCCGACTAGCAATAGCGAACGTCCAGGGATTCCTCCCACACCAAAGGTGCCGGCACCAAAAGCTCTTGCTGCTCTTCCAGTATCCAGGCAACTGCATTCACTGCCCCACAAACGCTGGGGCTGTCTCTTTCTGTACTCTCCCAAAGTCCAATACTATCTGCCTGGGCCTCTGAGCCGGCGCCAGGTCAGAAATTCCGAACGTCCAGGGATTCCTCCCACACCAAAGGTGCCAGGAACAAAAGCTCTTGCTGCTCTTCCAGTATCCAGGCAACTGCATTCACTGCCCCACAAACGCTGGGGCTGTCTCTTTCTGTACTCTCCCAAAGTCCAATACTATCTGCCTGGGCTGCTGAGCCGGAGCCAGCTCAGAAATTCCGAACGGCCAGGGATTCCTCCCACACCAAAGGTGCCAGGACCAAAAGCTCTTGCTGCTCTTCCAGTATCCAGGCAACTGCATTCACTGCCCCACAAACGCTGGGGCTGTCTCTTTCTGTACTCTCCCAAAGTCCAATACGTTCTGCCTGGGCCGCTGAGCCGGAGCCAGCTCAGCAATTCCGAACGTCCAGGGATTCCTCCCACACCAAAGGTGCCGGCACCAAAAGCTCTTGCTGCTCTTCCAGTATCCAGGCAACTGCATTCA
Organism: Nipponia nippon; assembly: GCF_047370975.1. Lineage (NCBI taxonomy): Eukaryota > Metazoa > Chordata > Aves > Pelecaniformes > Threskiornithidae > Nipponia > Nipponia nippon. The sequence continues at coordinate 77,418 of NW_028262417.1, forward strand.
CTGCCCCACAAACGCTGGGGCTGTCTCTTTCTGTACTCTCCCAAAGTCCAATACTATCTGCCTGGGCTGCTGAGCCGGAGCCAGCTCAGCAATTCCGAACGTCCAGGGATTCCTCCCACACCAAAGGTGCCAGGACCAAAAGCTCTTGCTTGCTCTTCCAGTATCCAGGCAACTGCATTCACTGCCCCACAAACGCTGGGGCTGTCTCTTTCTGTACTCTCCCAAAGTCCAATACTATCTGCCTGGGCCGCTGAGCCGGAGCCGACTAGCAATAGTGAACGTCCAGGGATTCCTCCCACACCAAAGGTGCCAGGACCAAAAGCTCTTGCTGCTCTTCCAGTATCCAGGCAACTGCATTCACTGCCCCACAAACGCTGGGGCTGTCTCTTTCTGTACTCTCCCAAAGTCCAATACTATCTGCCTGGGCCGCTGAGCCGGAGCCAGCTCAGCAATTCCGAACGTCCAGGGATTCCTCCCACACCAAAGGTGCCAGGACCAAAAGCTCTTGCTGCTCTTCCAGTATCCAGGCAACTGCATTCACTGCCCCACAAACGCTGGGGCTGTCTCTTTCTGTACTCTCCCAAAGTCCAATACTATCTGCCTGGGCCGCTGAGCGGGAGCCAGCTCAGCAATTCTGAACGTCCAGGGATTCCTCCCACACCAAAGGTGCCAGGACCAAAAGCTCTTGCTGCTCTTCCGTTATCCAGGCAACTGCATTCACTGCCCCACAAACGCTGGGGCTGTCTCTTTCTGTACTCTCCCAAAGTCCAATACGTTCTGCCTGGGCTGCTGAGCCGGAGCCAGCTCAGCAATTCCGAACGTCCAGGGATTCCTCCCACACCAAAGGTGCCAGGACCAAAAGCTCTTGCTGCTCTTCCAGTATCCAGGCAACTGCATTCACTGCCCCACAAACGCTGGGGCTGTCTCTTTCTGTACTCTCCCAAAGTCCAATACTATCTGCCTGGGCCGCTGAGCCGGAGCCAGGTCAGCAATTCCGAACGTCCAGGGATTCCTCCCACACCAAAGGTGCCGGCACCAAAAGCTCTTGCTGCTCTTCCAGTATCCAGGCAACTGCATTCACTGCCCCACAAACGCTGGGGCTGTCTCTTTCTGTACTCTCCCAAAGTCCAATACTATCTGCCTGGGCCGCTGAGCCGGAGCCAGCTCAGCAATTCCGAACGTCCAGGGATTCCTCCCACACCAAAGGTGCCAGGACCAAAAGCTCTTGCTGCTCTTCCAGTATCCAGGCAACTGCATTCACTGCCCCACAAACGCTGGGGCTGTCTCTTTCTGTACTCTCCCAAAGTCCAATACTATCTGCCTGGGCCGCTGAGCCGGAGCCAGCTCAGCAATTCCGAACGTCCAGGGATTCCTCCCACACCAAAGGTGCCAGGACCAAAAGCTCTTGCTGCTCTTCCAGTATCCAGGCAACTGCATTCACTGCCCCACAAACGCTGGGGCTGTCTCTTTCTGTACTCTCCCAAAGTCCAATACTATCTGCCTGGCCCGCTGAGGCGGAACCAGCTCAGCAATAGTGAACGTCCAGGGATTCCTCCCACACCAAAGGTGCCGGGACCAAAAGCTCTTGCTGCTCTTCCAGTATCCAGGCAACTGCATTCACTGCCCCACAAACGCTGGGGCTGTCTCTTTCTGTACTCTCCCAAAGTCCAATACTATCTGCCTGGGCCGCTGAGCCGGAGCCAGCTCAGCAATTCCGAACGTCCAGGGATTCCTCCCACACCAAAGGTGCCAGGACCAAAAGCTCTTGCTGCTCTTCCAGTATCCAGGCAACTGCATTCACTGCCCCACAAACGCTGGGGCTGTCTCTTTCTGTACTCTCCCAAAGTCCAATACTATCTGCCTGGGCCGCTGAGCCGGAGCCAGCTCAGCAATTCCGAACGTCCAGGGATTCCTCCCACACCAAAGGTGCCGGCACCAAAAGCTCTTGCTGCTCTTCCAGTATCCAGGCAACTGCATTCACTGCCCCACAAACGCTGGGGCTGTCTCTTTCTGTACTCTCCCAAAGTCCAATACTATCTGCCTGGGCTGCTGAGCCGGAGCCAGCTCAGCAATTCCGAACGTCCAGGGATTCCTCCCACACCAAAGGTGCCAGGACCAAAAGCTCTTGCTTGCTCTTCCAGTATCCAGGCAACTGCATTCACTGCCCCACAAACGCTGGGGCTGTCTCTTTCTGTACTCTCCCAAAGTCCAATACTATCTGCCTGGGCCGCTGAGCCGGAGCCAGGTCAGAAATTCCGAACGTCCAGGGATTCCTCCCACACCAAAGGTGCCGGCACCAAAAGCTCTTGCTGCTCTTCCGGTATCCAGGCAACTGCATTCACTGCCCCACAAACGCTGGGGCTGTCTCTTTCTGTACTCTCCCAAAGTCCAATACTATCTGCCTGGGCCGCTGAGCCGGAGCCAACTAGCAATAGTGAACGTCCAGGGATTCCTCCCACACCAAAGGTGCCGGCACCAAAAGCTCTTGCTGCTCTTCCAGTATCCAGGCAACTGCATTCACTGCCCCACAAACGCTGGGGCTGTCTCTTTCTGTATTCTCCCAAAGTCCAAGACGTTCTGCCTGGGCCGCTGAGCCGGAGCCGACTAGCAATAGCGAACGTCCAGGGATTCCTCCCACACCAAAGGTGCCAGGACCAAAAGCTCTTGCTGCTCTTCCAGTATCCAGGCAACTGCATTCACTGCCCCACAAACGCTGGGGCTGTCTCTTTCTGTACTCTCCCAAAGTCCAATACTATCTGCCTGGGCTGCTGAGCCGGCTCTAGCTTCTACCAAGAGCGAACGTCCAGGGATTCCTCCCACACCAAAGGTGCCAGGACCAAAAGCTCTTGCTGCTCTTCCAGTATCCAGGCAACCGCATTCACTGCCCCACAAACGCTGGGGCTGTCTCTTTCTGTACTCTCCCAAAGTCCAATACTAGCTGCCTGGGCTGCTGAGCCGGAGCCAGCTCAGCAATTCCGAACGTCCAGGGATTCCTCCCACACCAAAGGTGCCCAAACCAAAAGCTCTTGCTGCTCTTCCAGTATCCAGGCAACCACATTCACTGCCCCACAAACGCTGGGGCTGTCTCTTTCTGTACTCTCCCAAAGTCCAATACTAGCTGCCTGGGCTGCTGAGTCGGAGCCGACTAGCAATAGCGAACGTCCAGGGATTCCTCCCACACCAAAGGTGCCGGGACCAAAAGCTCTTGCTGCTCTTCCGGTATCCAGGCAACTGCATTCACTGCCCCACAAACGCTGGGGCTGTCTCTTTCTGTACTCTCCCAAAGTCCAATACTAGCTGCCTGGGCCGCTGAGCAGGAGCCAGCTCAGCAATTCCGAACGTCCAGGGATTCCTCCCACACCAAAGGTGCCAAAACCAAAAGCTCTTGCTGCTCTTCCAGTATCCAGGCAACCGCATTCACTGCCCCACAAACGCTGCGGCTGTCTCTTTCTGTACTCTCCCAAAGTCCAATACTAGCTGCCTGGGCTGCTGAGTCGGAGCCGACTAGCAATAGCGAACGTCCAGGGATTCCTCCCACACCAAAGGTGCCGGCACCAAAAGCTCTTGCTGCTCTTCCAGTATCCAGGCAACTGCATTCACTGCCCCACAAACGCTGGGGCTGTCTCTTTCTGTACTCTCCCAAAGTCCAATACTATCTGCCTGGGCCGCTGAGCCGGAGCCGACTAGCAATAGTGAACGTCCAGGGATTCCTCCCACACGAAAGATGCCAGGAACAAAAGCTCTTGCTGCTCTTCCAGTATCCAGGCAACTGCATTCACTGCCCCACAAACGCTGGGGCTGTCTCTTTCTGTACTCTCCCAAAGTCCAATACTATCTGCCTGGGCCGCTGAGCCGGCGCCAGGTCAGAAATTCCGAACGTCCAGGGATTCCTCCCACACCAAAGGTGCCGGCACCAAAAGCTCTTGCTGCTCTTCCGGTATCCAGGCAACTGCATTCACTGCCCCACAAACGCTGGGGCTGTCTCTTTCTGTACTCTCCCAAAGTCCAATACTATCTGCCTGGGCCGCTGAGCCGGAGCCGACTAGCAATTCCGAACGTCCAGGGATTCCTCCCACACCAAAGGTGCCAGGAACAAAAGCTCTTGCTGCTCTTCCGGTATCCAGGCAACTGCATTCACTGCCCCACAAACGCTGGGGCTGTCTCTTTCTGTATTCTCCCAAAGTCCAAGACGTTCTGCCTGGCCGCTGAGCCGGAGCTGACTAGTAATAGCGAACGTCCAGGGATTCCTCCCACACCAAAGGTGCCAGGACCAAAAGCTCTTGCTGCTCTTCCAGTATCCAGGCAACCGCATTCACTGCCCCACAAACGCTGGGGCTGTCTCTTTCTGTACTCTCCCAAAGTCCAATACTATCTGCCTGGGCCTCTGAGCCGGCGCCAGGTCAGAAATTCCGAACGTCCAGGGATTCCTCCCACACCAAAGGTGCCGGCACCAAAAGCTCTTGCTGCTCTTCCAGTATCCAGGCAACTGCATTCACTGCCCCACAAACGCTGGGGCTGTCTCTTTCTGTACTCTCCCAAAGTCCAATACTATCTGCCTGGGTTGCTGTTCCAGAGCCAGGTCAGAAATTCCGAACGTCCAGGGATTCCTCCCACACCAAAGGTGCCAGGACCAAAAGCTCTTGCTGCTCTTCCAGTATCCAGGCAACTGCATTCACTGCCCCACAAACGCTGGGGCTGTCTCTTTCTGTACTCTCCCAAAGTCCAATACTATCTGCCTGGGCCGCTGAGCCGGTGCCAGGTCAGAAATTCCGAACGTCCAGGGATTCCTCCCACACCAAAGGTGCCGGCACCAAAAGCTCTTGCTGCTCTTCCGGTATCCAGGCAACTGCATTCACTGCCCCACAAACGCTGGGGCTGTCTCTTTCTGTACTCTCCCAAAGTCCAATACTATCTGCCTGGGCTGCTGAGCCGGAGCCAGCTCAGCAATTCCGAACGTCCAGGGATTCCTCCCACACCAAAGGTGCCAGGACCAAAAGCTCTTGCTTGCTCTTCCAGTATCCAGGCAACTGCATTCACTGCCCCACAAACGCTGGGGCTGTCTCTTTCTGTACTCTCCCAAAGTCCAATACTATCTGCCTGGGCCGCTGAGCCGGAGCCGACTAGCAATAGCGAACGTCCAGGGATTCCTCCCACACCAAAGGTGCCAGGAACAAAAGCTCTTGCTGCTCTTCCAGTATCCAGGCAACTGCATTCACTGCCCCACAAACGCTGGGGCTGTCTCTTTCTGTACTCTCCCAAAGTCCAATACTATCTGCCTGGGCCGCTGAGCCGGAGCCAGGTCAGAAATTCCGAACGTCCAGGGATTCCTCCCACACCTAATGTGCCAGGACCAAAAGCTCTTGCTGCTCTTCCAGTATCCAGGCAACTGCATTCACTGCCCCACAAACGCTGGGGCTGTCTCTTTCTGTACTCTCCCAAAGTCCAATACTATCTGCCTGGGCCGCTGAGCCGGTGCCAGGTCAGAAATTCCGAACGTCCAGGGATTCCTCCCACACCAAAGGTGCCAGGACCAAAAGCTCTTGCTTGCTCTTCCAGTATCCAGGCAACTGCATTCACTGCCCCACAAACGCTGGGGCTGTCTCTTTCTGTACTCTCCCAAAGTCCAATACTATCTGCCTGGGCCGCTGAGCCGGAGCCGACTAGCAATAGTGAACGTCCAGGGATTCCTCCCACACCAAAAGTGCAGGGACCAAAAGCTCTTGCTGCTCTTCCAGTATCCAGGCAACTGCATTCACTGCCCCACAAACGCTGGGGCTGTCTCTTTCTGTATTCTCCCAAAGTCCAAGACGTTCTGCCTGGGCCGCTGAGCCGGAGCCGACTAGCAATAGCGAACGTCCAGGGATTCCTCCCACACCAAAGGTGCCAGGACCAAAAGCTCTTGCTGCTCTTCCAGTATCCAGGCAACCGCATTCACTGCCCCACAAACGCTGGGGCTGTCTCTTTCTGTACTCTCCCAAAGTCCAATACTATCTGCCTGGGCCTCTGAGCCGGCGCCAGGTCAGAAATTCCGAACGTCCAGGGATTCCTCCCACACCAAAGGTGCCGGCACCAAAAGCTCTTGCTGCTCTTCCAGTATCCAGGCAACTGCATTCACTGCCCCACAAACGCTGGGGCTGTCTCTTTCTGTACTCTCCCAAAGTCCAATACTATCTGCCTGGGCCGCTGAGCCGGTGCCAGTTCAGCAATTCCGAACGTCCAGGGATTCCTCCCACACCAAAGGTGCCAGGACCAAAAGCTCTTGCTGCTCTTCCAGTATCCAGGCAACTGCATTCACTGCCCCACAAACGCTGGGGCTGTCTCTTTCTGTACTCTCCCAAAGTCCAATACTATCTGCCTGGGCCGCTGAGCCGGTGCCAGGTCAGAAATTCCGAACGTCCAGGGATTCCTCCCACACCAAAGGTGCCGGCACCAAAAGCTCTTGCTGCTCTTCCGGTATCCAGGCAACTGCATTCACTGCCCCACAAACGCTGGGGCTGTCTCTTTCTGTACTCTCCCAAAGTCCAATACTATCTGCCTGGGCCGCTGAGCCGGAGCCAGCTCAGCAATTCTGAACGTCCAGGGATTCCTCCCACACCAAAGGTGCTGGCACCAAAAGCTCTTGCTGCTCTTCCAGTATCCAGGCAACCGCATTCACTGCCCCACAAACGCTGGGGCTGTCTCTTTCTGTATTCTCCCAAAGTCCAAGACGTTCTGCCTGGGCCGCTGAGCCGGAGCCGACTAGCAATAGCGAACGTCCAGGGATTCCTCCCACACCAAAGGTGCCGGCACCAAAAGCTCTTGCAGCTCTTCCAGTATCCAGGCAACCGCATTCACTGCCCCACAAACGCTGGGGCTGTCTCTTTCTGTACTCTCCCAAAGTCCAATACTATCTGCCTGGGCCTCTGAGCCGGCGCCAGGTCAGAAATTCCGAACGTCCAGGGATTCCTCCCACACCAAAGGTGCCAGGAACAAAAGCTCTTGCTGCTCTTCCGGTATCCAGGCAACTGCATTCACTGCCCCACAAACGCTGGGGCTGTCTCTTTCTGTACTCTCCCAAAGTCCAATACTATCTGCCTGGGCTGCTGAGCCGGAGCCAGCTCAGAAATTCCGAACGTCCAGGGATTCCTCCCACACCAAAGGTGCCAGGAGCAAAAGCTCTTGCTGCTCTTCCAGTATCCAGGCAACTGCATTCACTGCCCCACAAACGCTGGGGCTGTCTCTTTCTGTACTCTCCCAAAGTCCAATACGTTCTGCCTGGGCCGCTGAGCCGGTGCCAGTTCAGCAATTCCGAACGTCCAGGGATTCCTCCCACACCAAAGGTGCCGGCACCAAAAGCTCTTGCTGCTCTTCCAGTATCCAGGCAACTGCATTCACTGCCCCACAAACGCTGGGGCTGTCTCTTTCTGTACTCTCCCAAAGTCCAATACTATCTGCCTGGGCTGCTGAGCCGGAGCCAGCTCAGCAATTCCGAACGTCCAGGGATTCCTCCCACACCAAAGGTGCCAGGACCAAAAGCTCTTGCTTGCTCTTCCAGTATCCAGGCAACTGCATTCACTGCCCCACAAACGCTGGGGCTGTCTCTTTCTGTACTCTCCCAAAGTCCAATACTATCTGCCTGGGCCGCTGAGCCGGAGCCAGGTCAGCAATTCTGAACGTCCAGGGATTCCTCCCACACCAAAGGTGCCAGGACCAAAAGCTCTTGCTGCTCTTCCAGTATCCAGGCAACTGCATTCACTGCCCCACAAACGCTGGGGCTGTCTCTTTCTGTACTCTCCCAAAGTCCAATACTATCTGCCTGGGCCGCTGAGCCGGAGCCAGGTCAGCAATTCCGAACGTCCAGGGATTCCTCCCACACCAAAGGTGCCAGGACCAAAAGCTCTTGCTGCTCTTCCAGTATCCAGGCAACTGCATTCACTGCCCCACAAACGCTGGGGCTGTCTCTTTCTGTACTCTCCCAAAGTCCAATACTATCTGCCTGGGCCGCTGAGCCGGACCCAGCTCAGAAATTCCGAACGTCCAGGGATTCCTCCCACACCAAAGGTGCCAGGAACAAAAGCTCTTGCTGCTCTTCAGATATCCAGGCAACTGCATTCACTGCCCCACAAACGCTGGGGCTGTCTCTTTCTGTATTCTCCCAAAGTCCAAGACGTTCTGCCTGGGCCGCTGAGCCGGAGCCAGCTCAGGAATTCTGAACGTCCAGGGATTCCTCCCACACCAAAGGTGCCAGGACCAAAAGCTCTTGCTGCTCTTCCAGTATCCAGGCAACTGCATTCACTGCCCCACAAACGCTGGGGCTGTCTCTTTCTGTACTCTCCCAAAGTCCAATACTATCTGCCTGGGCCGCTGAGCCGGCGCCAGGTCAGCAATTCCGAACGTCCAGGGATTCCTCCCACACCAAAGGTGCCGGCACCAAAAGCTCTTGCTGCTCTTCCGGTATCCAGGCAACTGCATTCACTGCCCCACAAACGCTGGGGCTGTCTCTTTCTGTACTCTCCCAAAGTCCAATACTATCTGCCTGGGCCGCTGAGCCGGAGCCAGCTCAGCAATTCCGAACGTCCAGGGATTCCTCCCACACCAAAGGTGCCAGGACCAAAAGCTCTTGCTTGCTCTTCCAGTATCCAGGCAACTGCATTCACTGCCCCACAAACGCTGGGGCTGTCTCTTTCTGTACTCTCCCAAAGTCCAATACTATCTGCCTGGGCCGCTGAGCCGGAGCCAGCTCAGCAATTCTGAACGTCCAGGGATTCCTCCCACACCAAAGGTGCCAGGACCAAAAGCTCTTGCTGCTCTTCCAGTATCCAGGCAACTGCATTCACTGCCCCACAAACGCTGGGGCTGTCTCTTTCTGTACTCTCCCAAAGTCCAATACTATCTGCCTGGGCCGCTGAGCCGGAGCCTACTAGCAATAGTGAACGTCCAGGGATTCCTCCCACACCAAAGGTGCCGGGACCAAAAGCTCTTGCTGCTCTTCCAGTATCCAGGCAACTGCATTCACTGCCCCACAAACGCTGGGGCTGTCTCTTTCTGTACTCTCCCAAAGTCCAATATTATCTGCCTGGGCCGCTGAGCCGGAGCCAGGTCAGAAATTCCGAACGTCCAGGGATTCCTCCCACACCAAAGGTGCCAGGACCAAAAGCTCTTGCTGCTCTTCCAGTATCCAGGCAACTGCATTCACTGCCCCACAAACGCTGGGGCTGTCTCTTTCTGTACTCTCCCAAAGTCCAATACTATCTGCCTGGGCCGCTGAGCCGGTGCCAGGTCAGAAATTCCGAACGTCCAGGGATTCCTCCCACACCAAAGGTGCCGGCACCAAAAGCTCTTGCTGCTCTTCCAGTATCCAGGCAACTGCATTCACTGCCCCACAAACGCTGGGGCTGTCTCTTTCTGTACTCTCCCAAAGTCCAATACTATCTGCCTGGGCTGCTGAGCCGGAGCCAGCTCAGCAATTCCGAACGTCCAGGGATTCCTCCCACACCAAAGGTGCCAGGACCAAAAGCTCTTGCTTGCTCTTCCAGTATCCAGGCAACTGCATTCACTGCCCCACAAACGCTGGGGCTGTCTCTTTCTGTACTCTCCCAAAGTCCAATACTATCTGCCTGGGCCGCTGAGCCGGCGCCAGGTCAGAAATTCCGAACGTCCAGGGATTCCTCCCACACCAAAGGTGCCGGCACCAAAAGCTCTTGCTGCTCTTCCGGTATCCAGGCAACTGCATTCACTGCCCCACAAACGCTGGGGCTGTCTCTTTCTGTACTCTCCCAAAGTCCAATACTATCTGCCTGGGCCGCTGAGCCGGAGCCGACTAGCAATAGTGAACGTCCAGGGATTCCTCCCACACCAAAGGTGCCGGGACCAAAAGCTCTTGCTGCTCTTCCAGTATCCAGGCAACTGCATTCACTGCCCCACAAACGCTGGGGCTGTCTCTTTCTGTATTCTCCCAAAGTCCAAGACGTTCTGCCTGGGCCGCTGAGCCGGAGCCGACTAGCAATAGCGAACGTCCAGGGATTCCTCCCACACCAAAGGTGCCAGGACCAAAAGCTCTTGCTGCTCTTCCAGTATCCAGGCAACTGCATTCACTGCCCCACAAACGCTGGGGCTGTCTCTTTCTGTACTCTCCCAAAGTCCAATACTCTCTGCCTGGGCTGCAGAGCCGGCTATAGCTTCTACCAAGTGCGAACGTCCAGGGATTCCTCCCACACTAAAGCTGCCAGGACCAAAAGCTCTTGCTGTTCTTCCAGTATCCAGGCAACCGCATTCACTGCCCCACAAACGCTGGGGCTGTCTCTTTCTGTACTCTCCCAAAGTCCAATACTAGCTGCCTGGGCCGCTGAGCCGGAGCCAGCTCAGCAATTCCGAACGTCCAGGGATTCCTCCCACACCAAAGGTGCCGGCACCAAAAGCTCTTGCTGCTCTTCCAGTATCCAGGCAACCACATTCACTGCCCCACAAACGCTGGGGCTGTCTCTTTCTCTACTCTCCCAAAGTCCAATACTAGCTGCCTGGGCTGCTGAGTCGGAGCCGACTACCAATAGCGAACGTCCAGGGATTCCTCCCACACCAAAGGTGCTGGGACCAAAAGCTCTTGCTGCTCTTCCAGTATCCAGGCAACCGCATTCACTGCCCCACAAACGCTGGGGCTGTCTCTTTCTGTACTCTCCCAAAGTCCAATACTAGCTGCCTGGGCTGCTGAGCTGGAGCCAGCTCAGCAATTCCGAACGTCCAGGGATTCCTCCCACACCAAAGGAAAAACCAAAAGCTCTTGCTGCTCTTCCAGTATCCAGGCAACCGCATTCACTGCCCCACAAACGCTGGGGCTGTCTCTTTCTCTACTCTCCCAAAGTCCAATACTAGCTGCCTGGGCTGCTGAGTCGGAGCCGACTAGCAATAGCGAACGTCCAAGAATTCCTCCCACACCAAAGGTGCCGGCACCAAAAGCTCTTGCTGCTCTTCCAGTATCCAGGCAACCGCATTCACTGCCCCACAAACGCTGGGGCTGTCTCTTTCTGTACTCTCCCAAAGTCCAATACTATATGCCTGGGCCGCTGAGCCGGAGCCGACTAGCAATAGTGAACGTCCAGGGATTCCTCCCACACGAAAGATGCCAGGAACAAAAGCTCTTGCTGCTCTTCCAGTATCCAGGCAACTGCATTCACTGCCCCACAAACGCTGGGGCTGTCTCTTTCTGTACTCTCCCAAAGTCCAATACTATCTGCCTGGGCTGCTGAGCCGGCGCCAGGTCAGAAATTCCGAACGTCCAGGGATTCCTCCCACACCAAAGGTGCCGGCACCAAAAGCTCTTGCTGCTCTTCCGGTATCCAGGCAACTGCATTCACTGCCCCACAAACGCTGGGGCTGTCTCTTTCTGTACTCTCCCAAAGTCCAATACTATCTGCCTGGGCCGCTGAGCCGGAGCCGACTAGCAATAGTGAACGTCCAGGGATTCCTCCCACACGAAAGATGCCAGGAACAAAAGCTCTTGCTGCTCTTCCAGTATCCAGGCAACTGCATTCACTGCCCCACAAACGCTGGGGCTGTCTCTTTCTGTATTCTCCCAAAGTCCAAGACGTTCTGCCTGGGCCGCTGAGCCGGAGCCGACTAGCAATAGTGAACGTCCAGGGATTCCTCCCACACCAAAAGTGCAGGGACCAAAAGCTCTTGCTGCTCTTCCAGTATCCAGGCAACCGCATTCACTGCCCCACAAACGCTGGGGCTGTCTCTTTCTGTACTCTCCCAAAGTCCAATACTATCTGCCTGGGCCTCTGAGCCGGCGCCAGGTCAGAAATTCCGAACGTCCAGGGATTCCTCCCACACCAAAGGTGCCGGCACCAAAAGCTCTTGCTGCTCTTCCAGTATCCAGGCAACTGCATTCACTGCCCCACAAACGCTGGGGCTGTCTCTTTCTGTACTCTCCCAAAGTCCAATACTATCTGCCTGGGCCGCTGAGCCGGACCCAGCTCAGAAATCCCGAACGGCCAGGGATTCCTCCCACACCAAAGGTGCCAGGACCAAAAGCTCTTGCTGCTCTTCCAGTATCCAGGCAACTGCATTCACTGCCCCACAAACGCTGGGGCTGTCTCTTTCTGTACTCTCCCAAAGTCCAATACTATCTGCCTGGGCCGCTGAGCCGGTGCCAGGTCAGAAATTCCGAACGTCCAGGGATTCCTCCCACACCAAAGGTGCCGGCACCAAAAGCTCTTGCTGCTCTTCCGGTATACAGGCAACTGCATTCACTGCCCCACAAACGCTGGGGCTGTCTCTTTCTGTACTCTCCCAAAGTCCAATACTAGCTGCCTGGGCTGCTGAGCCGGAGCCAGCTCAGCAATTCCGAACGTCCAGGGATTCCTCCCACACCAAAGGTGCCAGGACCAAAAGCTCTTGCTTGCTCTTCCAGTATCCAGGCAACTGCATTCACTGCCCCACAAACGCTGGGGCTGTCTCTTTCTGTACTCTCCCAAAGTCCAATACTATCTGCCTGGGCCGCTGAGCCGGAGCCGACTAGCAATAGTGAACGTCCAGGGATTCCTCCCACACGAAAGATGCCAGGAACAAAAGCTCTTGCTGCTCTTCCAGTATCCAGGCAACTGCATTCACTGCCCCACAAACGCTGGGGCTGTCTCTTTCTGTACTCTCCCAAAGTCCAATACTATCTGCCTGGGCCGCTGAGCCGGCGCCAGGTCAGAAATTCCGAACGTCCAGGGATTCCTCCCACACCTAATGTGCCAGGACCAAAAGCTCTTGCTGCTCTTCCTGTATCCAGGCAACTGCATTCACTGCCCCACAAATGCTGGGGCTGTCTCTTTCTGTACTCTCCCAAAGTCCAATACTATCTGCCTGGGCCGCTGAGCCGGCGCCAGGTCAGAAATTCCGAACGTCCAGGGATTCCTCCCACACCAAAGGTGCCGGCACCAAAAGCTCTTGCTGCTCTTCCGGTATCCAGGCAACTGCATTCACTGCCCCACAAACGCTGGGGCTGTCTCTTTCTGTACTCTCCCAAAGTCCAATATTATCTGCCTGGGCCGCTGAGCCGACGCCAGGTCAGCAATTCCGAACGTCCAGGGATTCCTCCCACACCAAAGGTGCCGGCACCAAAAGCTCTTGCTGCTCTTCCGGTATCCAGGCAACTGCATTCACTGCCCCACAAACGCTGGGGCTGTCTCTTTCTGTACTCTCCCAAAGTCCAATACTATCTGCCTGGGCCGCAGAGCCGGACCCAGCTCAGCAATTCCGAACGTCCAGGGATTCCTCCCACACCAAAGGTGCCAGGACCAAAAGCTCTTGCTTCCTCTTCCAGTATCCAGGCAACTGCATTCACTGCCCCACAAACGCTGGGGCTGTCTCTTTCTGTACTCTCCCGAAGTCCAATACTATCTGCCTGGGCCGCTGAGCCGGAGCCGACTAGCAATAGTGAACGTCCAGGGATTCCTCCCACACCAAAAGTGCAGGGACCAAAAGCTCTTGCTGCTCTTCCAGCATCCAGGCAACTGCATCCACTGCCCCACAAACGCTGGGGCTGTCTCTTTCTGTATTCTCCCAAAGTCCAAGACGTTCTGCCTGGCCGCTGAGCCGGAGCCGACTAGCAATAGCGAACGTCCAGGGATTCCTCCCACACCAAAGGTGCCAGGACCAAAAGCTCTTGCTGCTCTTCCAGTATCCAGGCAACTGCATTCACTGCCCCACAAACGCTGGGGCTGTCTCTTTCTGTACTCTCCCAAAGTCCAATACTATCTGCCTGGGCCTCTGAGCCGGCGCCAGGTCAGAAATTCCGAACGTCCAGGGATTCCTCCCACACCAAAGGTGCCAGGACCAAAAGCTCTTGCTGCTCTTCCAGTATCCAGGCAACTGCATTCACTGCCCCACAAACGCTGGGGCTGTCTCTTTCTGTACTCTCCCAAAGTCCAATACTATCTGCCTGGGCCGCTGAGCCGGACCCAGCTCAGAAATCCCGAACGGCCAGGGATTCCTCCCACACCAAAGGTGCCAGGACCAAAAGCTCTTGCTGCTCTTCCAGTATCCAGGCAACTGCATTCACTGCCCCACAAACGCTGGGGCTGTCTCTTTCTGTACTCTCCCAAAGTCCAATACTATCTGCCTGGGCCGCTGAGCCGGTGCCAGGTCAGAAATTCCGAACGTCCAGGGATTCCTCCCACACCAAAGGTGCCGGCACCAAAAGCTCTTGCTGCTCTTCCGGTATCCAGGCAACTGCATTCACTGCCCCACAAACGCTGGGGCTGTCTCTTTCTGTACTCTCCCGAAGTCCAATACTATCTGCCTGGGCCGCTGAGCCGGAGCCGACTAGCAATAGTGAACGTCCAGGGATTCCTCCCACACCAAAAGTGCAGGGACCAAAAGCTCTTGCTGCTCTTCCAGCATCCAGGCAACTGCATCCACTGCCCCACAAACGCTGGGGCTGTCTCTTTCTGTACTCTCCCAAAGTCCAATACTATCTGCCTGGGCCGCTGAGCCGGAGCCGACTAGCAATAGCGAACGTCCAGGGATTCCTCCCACACCAAAGGTGCCAGGACCAAAAGCTCTTGCTGCTCTTCCAGTATCCAGGCAACTGCATTCACTGCCCCACAAACGCTGGGGCTGTCTCTTTCTGTACTCTCCCAAAGTCCAATACTATCTGCCTGGGCTGCTGGGTCGGAGCCGACTAGCAATAGTGAACGTCCAGGGATTCCTCCCACACGAAAGATGCCAGGAACAAAAGCTCTTGCTGCTCTTCCAGTATCCAGGCAACTGCATTCACTGCCCCACAAACGCTGGGGCTGTCTCTTTCTGTACTCTCCCAAAGTCCAATACTATCTGCCTGGGCCGCTGAGCCGGAGACGACTAGCAATAGTGAACGTCCAGGGATTCCTCCCACACCAAAAGTGCAGGGACCAAAAGCTCTTGCTGCTCTTCCAGCATCCAGGCAACTGCATCCACTGCCCCACAAACGCTGGGGCTGTCTCTTTCTGTACTCTCCCGAAGTCCAATACTATCTGCCTGGGTTGCTGGTCCGGCGCCAGCTCAGAAATTCCAAACGTCCAGGGATTCCTCCCACACCAAAGGTGCCAGGACCAAAAGCTCTTGCTGCTCTTCCAGTATCCAGGCAACTGCATTCACTGCCCCACAAACGCTGGGGCTGTCTCTTTCTGTACTCTTCCAAAGTCCAATACTAGCTGCCTGGGTTGCTGTTCCAGAGCCAGGTCAGAAATTCCAAACGTCCAGGGATTCCTCCCACACCAAAGGTGCCGGCACCAAAAGCTCTTGCTGCTCTTCCGGTATCCAGGCAACTGCATTCACTGCCCCACAAACGCTGGGGCTGTCTCTTTCTGTACTCTCCCAAAGTCCAATACTATCTGCCTGGGCCGCTGAGCCGGTGCCAGGTCAGAAATTCCGAACGTCCAGGGATTCCTCCCACACCAAAGGTGCCGGCACCAAAAGCTCTTGCTGCTCTTCCGGTATCCAGGCAACTGCATTCACTGCCCCACAAACGCTGGGGCTGTCTCTTTCTGTACTCTCCCAAAGTCCAATACTATCTGCCTGGGCCGCTGAGCCGGTGCCAGGTCAGAAATTCCGAACGTCCAGGGATTCCTCCCACACCAAAGGTGCCAGGACCAAAAGCTCTTGCTGCTCTTCCAGTATCCAGGCAACTGCATTCACTGCCCCACAAACGCTGGGGCTGTCTCTTTCTGTACTCTCCCAAAGTCCAATACTATCTGCCTGGGCCGCTGAGTGGGAGCCAGCTCAGCAATTCTGAACGTCCAGGGATTCCTCCCACACGAAAGATGCCAGGACCAAAAGCTCTTGCTGCTCTTCCAGTATCCAGGCAACTGCATTCACTGCCCCACAAACGCTGGGGCTGTCTCTTTCTGTACTCTCCCAAAGTCCAATACTATCTGCCTGGGCCGCTGAGCCGGCGCCAGGTCAGAAATTCCGAACGTCCAGGGATTCCTCCCACACCAAATGTGCCAGGACCAAAAGCTCTTGCTGCTCTTCAGATATCCAGGCAACTGCATTCACTGCCCCACAAACGCTGGGGCTGTCTCTTTCTGTATTCTCCCAAAGTCCAAGACGTTCTGCCTGGGCCGCTGAGCCGGAGCCGACTAGCAATAGTGAACGTCCAGGGATTCCTCCCACACCAAAGGTGCCGGCACCAAAAGCTCTTGCTGCTCTTCCGGTATCCAGGCAACTGCATTCACTGCCCCACAAACGCTGGGGCTGTCTCTTTCTGTACTCTCCCAAAGTCCAAGACGTTCTGCCTGGGCTGCTGAGCCGGAGCCAGCTCAGCAATTCCGAACGTCCAGGGATTCCTCCCACACCAAAGGTGCCAGGACCAAAAGCTCTTGCTTGCTCTTCCAGTATCCAGGCAACTGCATTCACTGCCCCACAAACGCTGGGGCTGTCTCTTTCTGTACTCTCCCGAAGTCCAATACTATCTGCCTGGGCCGCTGAGCCGGAGCCGACTAGCAATAGTGAACGTCCAGGGATTCCTCCCACACGAAAGATGCCAGGACCAAAAGCTCTTGCTTCTCTTCCAGTATCCAGGCAACTGCATTCACTGCCCCACAAACGCTGGGGCTGTCTCTTTCTGTACTCTCCCAAAGTCCAATACTATCTGCCTGGGCCGCTGAGCCGGACCCAGCTCAGAAATCCCGAACGGCCAGGGATTCCTCCCACACCAAAGGTGCCAGGACCAAAAGCTCTTGCTGCTCTTCCAGTATCCAGGCAACTGCATTCACTGCCCCACAAACGCTGGGGCTGTCTCTTTCTCTACTCTCCCAAAGTCCAATACTATCTGCCTTGGCCGCTGAGCCGGACCCAGCTCAGAAATCCCGAACGGCCAGGGATTCCTCCCACACCAAAGGTGCCAGGACCAAAAGCTCTTGCTGCTCTTCCGGTATCCAGGCAACTGCATTCACTGCCCCACAAACGCTGGGGCTGTCTCTTTCTGTACTCTCCCAAAGTCCAATACTATCTGCCTGGGCTGCTGAGCCGGAGCCAGCTCAGCAATTCCGAACGTCCAGGGATTCCTCCCACACCAAAGGTGCCAGGAACAAAAGCTCTTGCTTCCTCTTCCAGTATCCAGGCAACTGCATTCACTGCCCCACAAACGCTGGGGCTGTCTCTTTCTGTACTCTCCCAAAGTCCAATACTATCTGCCTGGGCCGCTGAGCCGGAGCCGACTAGCAATAGTGAACGTCCAGGGATTCCTCCCACACCAAAAGTGCAGGGACCAAAAGCTCTTGCTGCTCTTCCAGCATCCAGGCAACTGCATCCACTGCCCCACAAACGCTGGGGCTGTCTCTTTCTGTACTCTCCCAAAGTCCAATACTATCTGCCTGGGCTACTGATTCGGAGCCAACTAGCAATAGCGAACGTCCAGGGATTCCTCCCACACCAAAGGTGCCAGGACCAAAAGCTCTTGCTGCTCTTCCAGTATCCAGGCAACTGCATTCACTGCCCCACAAACGCTGGGGCTGTCTCTTTCTGTACTCTCCCAAAGTCCAATACTATCTGCCTGGGCCTCTGAGCCGGCGCCAGGTCAGAAATTCCGAACGTCCAGGGATTCCTCCCACACCAAAGGTGCCGGCACCAAAAGCTCTTGCTGCTCTTCCAGTATCCAGGCAACTGCATTCACTGCCCCACAAACGCTGGGGCTGTCTCTTTCTGTACTCTCCCAAAGTCCAATACTATCTGCCTGGGCCGCTGAGTCGGAGCCGACTAGCAATAGTGAACGTCCAGGGATTCTTCCCACACGAAAGATGCCAGGACCAAAAGCTCTTGCTGCTCTCCCAGTATCCAGGCAACTGCATTCACTGCCCCACAAACGCTGGGGCTGTCTCTTTCTGTACTCTCCCAAAGTCCAATACTATCTGCCTGGGCCGCTGAGCCGGAGCCGACTAGCAATAGTGAACGTCCAGGGATTCCTCCCACACCAAAAGTGCAGGGACCAAAAGCTCTTGCTGCTCTTCCAGCATCCAGGCAACTGCATCCACTGCCCCACAAACGCTGGGGCTGTCTCTTTCTGTACTCTCCCGAAGTCCAATACTATCTGCCTGGGTTGCTGTTCAGGCGCCAGCTCAGAAATTCCAAACGTCCAGGGATTCCTCCCACACCTAATGTGCCAGGACCAAAAGCTCTTGCTGCTCTTCCAGTATCCAGGCAACTGCATTCACTGCCCCACAAACGCTGGGGCTGTCTCTTTCTGTACTCTCCCAAAGTCCAATACTATCTGCCTGGGCCGCTGAGCCGGCGCCAGCTCAGAAATTCCGAACGTCCAGGGATTCCTCCCACACCAAAGGTGCCAGGACCAAAAGCTCTTGCTGCTCTTCCAGTATCCAGGCAACTGCATTCACTGCCCCACAAACGCTGGGGCTGCCTCTTTCTGTACTCTCCCAAAGTCCAATACTATCTGCCTGGGCCGCTGAGCCGGTACCAGGTCAGAAATTCCGAACGTCCAGGGATTCCTCCCACACCAAAGGTGCCGGCACCAAAAGCTCTTGCTGCTCTTCCGGTATCCAGGCAACTGCATTCACTGCCCCACAAACGCTGGGGCTGTCTCTTTCTGTACTCTCCCAAAGTCCAATACTCTCTGCCTGGGCCGCTGAACCGGACCCAGCACAGAAATTCCGAACATCCAGGGATTCCTCCCACACCAAAGGTGCCGGCACCAAAAGCTCTTGCTGCTCTTCCAGTATCCAGGCAACTGCATTCACTGCCCCACAAACGCTGGGGCTGTTTCTTTCTGTACTCTCCCAAAGTCCAATACTATCTGCCTGGGCCGCTGAGCCGGAGCCAGCTCAGCAATTCCGAACGTCCAGGGATTCCTCCCACACCAAAGGTGCCGGCACCAAAAGCTCTTGCTGCTCTTCCGGTATCCAGGCAACTGCATTCACTGCCCCACAAACGCTGGGGCTGTCTCTTTCTGTACTCTCCCAAAGTCCAATACTATCTGCCTGGGTTGCTGTTCCAGAGCCAGGTCAGAAATTCCGAACGTCCAGGGATTCCTCCCACACCAAAGGTGCCGGCACCAAAAGCTCTTGCTGCTCTTCCGGTATCCAGGCAACTGCATTCACTGCCCCACAAACGCTGGGGCTGCCTCTTTCTGTACTCTCCCAAAGTCCAATACTATCTGCCTGGGCCGCTGAGCCGGAGCCAGGTCAGCAATTCTGAACGTCCAGGGATTCCTCCCACACCAAAGGTGCCAGGACCAAAAGCTCTTGCTGCTCTTCCAGTATCCAGGCAACTGCATTCACTGCCCCACAAACGCTGGGGCTGTCTCTTTCTGTACTCTCCCAAAGTCCAATACTATCTGCCTGGGCCGCTGAGCCGGCGCCAGGTCAGAAATTCCGAACGTCCAGGGATTCCTCCCACACCAAAGGTGCCGGCACCAAAAGCTCTTGCTGCTCTTCCAGTATCCAGGCAACTGCATTCACTGCCCCACAAACGCTGGGGCTGTCTCTTTCTGTACTCTCCCAAATTCCAATACTATCTGCCTGGGCCGCTGAGCCGGAGCCGACTAGCAATAGTGAACGTCCAGGGATTCCTCCCACACCAAAAGTGCCGGGACCAAAAGCTCTTGCTGCTCTTCCAGCATCCAGGCAACTGCATCCACTGCCCCACAAACGCTGGGGCTGTCTCTTTCTGTATTCTCCCAAAGTCCAAGACGTTCTGCCTGGCCGCTGAGCGGGAGCCGACTAGCAATAGTGAACGTCCAGGGATTCCTCCCACACCAAAAGTGCAGGGACCAAAAGCTCTTGCTGCTCTTCCAGCATCCAGGCAACTGCATCCACTGCCCCACAAACGCTGGGGCTGTCTCTTTCTGTACTCTCCCGAAGTCCAATACTATCTGCCTGGGTTGCTGTTCCGGCGCCAGCTCAGAAATTCCAAACGTCCAGGGATTCCTCCCACACCTAATGTGCCAGGACCAAAAGCTCTTGCTGCTCTTCCAGTATCCAGGCAACTGCATTCACTGCCCCACAAACGCTGGGGCTGTCTCTTTCTGTACTCTCCCAAAGTCCAATACTATCTGCCTGGGCCGCTGAGCCGGCGCCAGCTCAGAAATTCCGAACGTCCAGGGATTCCTCCCACACCAAAGGTGCCAGGACCAAAAGCTCTTGCTGCTCTTCCAGTATCCAGGCAACTGCATTCACTGCCCCACAAACGCTGGGGCTGCCTCTTTCTGTACTCTCCCAAAGTCCAATACTATCTGCCTGGGCCGCTGAGCCGGTACCAGGTCAGAAATTCCGAACGTCCAGGGATTCCTCCCACACCAAAGGTGCCGGCACCAAAAGCTCTTGCTGCTCTTCCGGTATCCAGGCAACTGCATTCACTGCCCCACAAACGCTGGGGCTGTCTCTTTCTGTACTCTCCCAAAGTCCAATACTCTCTGCCTGGGCCGCTGAACCGGACCCAGCACAGAAATTCCGAACATCCAGGGATTCCTCCCACACCAAAGGTGCCGGCACCAAAAGCTCTTGCTGCTCTTCCAGTATCCAGGCAACTGCATTCACTGCCCCACAAACGCTGGGGCTGTTTCTTTCTGTACTCTCCCAAAGTCCAATACTATCTGCCTGGGCCGCTGAGCCGGAGCCAGGTCAGCAATTCTGAACGTCCAGGGATTCCTCCCACACCAAAGGTGCCAGGACCAAAAGCTCTTGCTGCTCTTCCAGTATCCAGGCAACTGCATTCACTGCCCCACAAACGCTGGGGCTGTCTCTTTCTGTACTCTCCCAAAGTCCAATACTATCTGCCTGGGCCACTGAGTCGGAGCCGACTAGCAATAGTGAACGTCCAGGGATTCTTCCCACACGAAAGATGCCGGCACCAAAAGCTCTTGCTGCTCTTCCAGTATCCAGGCAACTGCATTCACTGCCCCACAAACGCTGGGGCTGTCTCTTTCTGTACTCTCCCAAAGTCCAATACTATCTGCCTGGGCCGCTGAGCCGGAGCCGACTAGCAATAGTGAACGTCCAGGGATTCCTCCCACACCAAAAGTGCAGGGACCAAAAGCTCTTGCTGCTCTTCCAGCATCCAGGCAACTGCATCCACTGCCCCACAAACGCTGGGGCTGTCTCTTTCTGTACTCTCCCGAAGTCCAATACTATCTGCCTGGGTTGCTGTTCCGGCGCCAGCTCAGAAATTCCAAACGTCCAGGGATTCCTCCCACACCTAATGTGCCAGGACCAAAAGCTCTTGCTGCTCTTCCAGTATCCAGGCAACTGCATTCACTGCCCCACAAACGCTGGGGCTGTCTCTTTCTGTACTCTCCCAAAGTCCAATACTATCTGCCTGGGCCGCTGAGCCGGCGCCAGCTCAGAAATTCCGAACGTCCAGGGATTCCTCCCACACCAAAGGTGCCAGGACCAAAAGCTCTTGCTGCTCTTCCAGTATCCAGGCAACTGCATTCACTGCCCCACAAACGCTGGGGCTGCCTCTTTCTGTACTCTCCCAAAGTCCAATACTATCTGCCTGGGCCGCTGAGCCGGTACCAGGTCAGAAATTCCGAACGTCCAGGGATTCCTCCCACACCAAAGGTGCCGGCACCAAAAGCTCTTGCTGCTCTTCCGGTATCCAGGCAACTGCATTCACTGCCCCACAAACGCTGGGGCTGTCTCTTTCTGTACTCTCCCAAAGTCCAATACTCTCTGCCTGGGCCGCTGAACCGGACCCAGCACAGAAATTCCGAACATCCAGGGATTCCTCCCACACCAAAGGTGCCGGCACCAAAAGCTCTTGCTGCTCTTCCAGTATCCAGGCAACTGCATTCACTGCCCCACAAACGCTGGGGCTGTTTCTTTCTGTACTCTCCCAAAGTCCAATACTATCTGCCTGGGCCGCTGAGCCGGAGCCAGCTCAGCAATTCCGAACGTCCAGGGATTCCTCCCACACCAAAGGTGCCGGCACCAAAAGCTCTTGCTGCTCTTCCGGTATCCAGGCAACTGCATTCACTGCCCCACAAACGCTGGGGCTGTCTCTTTCTGTACTCTCCCAAAGTCCAATACTATCTGCCTGGGTTGCTGTTCCAGAGCCAGGTCAGAAATTCCGAACGTCCAGGGATTCCTCCCACACCAAAGGTGCCGGCACCAAAAGCTCTTGCTGCTCTTCCGGTATCCAGGCAACTGCATTCACTGCCCCACAAACGCTGGGGCTGCCTCTTTCTGTACTCTCCCAAAGTCCAATACTATCTGCCTGGGCCGCTGAGCCGGAGCCAGGTCAGCAATTCTGAACGTCCAGGGATTCCTCCCACACCAAAGGTGCCAGGACCAAAAGCTCTTGCTGCTCTTCCAGTATCCAGGCAACTGCATTCACTGCCCCACAAACGCTGGGGCTGTCTCTTTCTGTACTCTCCCAAAGTCCAATACTATCTGCCTGGGCCGCTGAGCCGGCGCCAGGTCAGAAATTCCGAACGTCCAGGGATTCCTCCCACACCAAAGGTGCCGGCACCAAAAGCTCTTGCTGCTCTTCCAGTATCCAGGCAACTGCATTCACTGCCCCACAAACGCTGGGGCTGTCTCTTTCTGTACTCTCCCAAATTCCAATACTATCTGCCTGGGCCGCTGAGCCGGAGCCGACTAGCAATAGTGAACGTCCAGGGATTCCTCCCACACCAAAAGTGCCGGGACCAAAAGCTCTTGCTGCTCTTCCAGCATCCAGGCAACTGCATCCACTGCCCCACAAACGCTGGGGCTGTCTCTTTCTGTATTCTCCCAAAGTCCAAGACGTTCTGCCTGGCCGCTGAGCCGGAGCCGACTAGCAATAGTGAACGTCCAGGGATTCCTCCCACACCAAAAGTGCAGGGACCAAAAGCTCTTGCTGCTCTTCCAGCATCCAGGCAACTGCATCCACTGCCCCACAAACGCTGGGGCTGTCTCTTTCTGTACTCTCCCGAAGTCCAATACTATCTGCCTGGGTTGCTGTTCCGGCGCCAGCTCAGAAATTCCAAACGTCCAGGGATTCCTCCCACACCTAATGTGCCAGGACCAAAAGCTCTTGCTGCTCTTCCAGTATCCAGGCAACTGCATTCACTGCCCCACAAACGCTGGGGCTGTCTCTTTCTGTACTCTCCCAAAGTCCAATACTATCTGCCTGGGCCGCTGAGCCGGACCCAGGTCAGAAATTCCGAACGTCCAGGGATTCCTCCCACACCAAAGGTGCCGGCACCAAAAGCTCTTGCTGCTCTTCCGGTATCCAGGCAACTGCATTCACTGCCCCACAAACGCTGGGGCTGTCTCTTTCTGTACTCTCCCAAAGTCCAATACTCTCTGCCTGGGCCGCTGAACCGGACCCAGCACAGAAATTCCGAACATCCAGGGATTCCTCCCACACCAAAGGTGCCGGCACCAAAAGCTCTTGCTGCTCTTCCAGTATCCAGGCAACTGCATTCACTGCCCCACAAACGCTGGGGCTGTTTCTTTCTGTACTCTCCCAAAGTCCAATACTATCTGCCTGGGCCGCTGAGCCGGAGCCAGCTCAGCAATTCCGAACGTCCAGGGATTCCTCCCACACCAAAGGTGCCGGCACCAAAAGCTCTTGCTGCTCTTCCAGTATCCAGGCAACTGCATTCACTGCCCCACAAACGCTGGGGCTGTCTCTTTCTGTACTCTCCCAAATTCCAATACTATCTGCCTGGGCCGCTGAGCCGGAGCCGACTAGCAATAGTGAACGTCCAGGGATTCCTCCCACACCAAAAGTGCCGGGACCAAAAGCTCTTGCTGCTCTTCCAGCATCCAGGCAACTGCATCCACTGCCCCACAAACGCTGGGGCTGTCTCTTTCTGTATTCTCCCAAAGTCCAAGACGTTCTGCCTGGCCGCTGAGCCGGAGCCGACTAGCAATAGTGAACGTCCAGGGATTCCTCCCACACCAAAAGTGCAGGGACCAAAAGCTCTTGCTGCTCTTCCAGTATCCAGGCAACTGCATTCACTGCCCCACAAACGCTGGGGCTGTCTCTTTCTGTACTCTCCCAAAGTCCAATACTATCTGCCTGGGCCGCTGAGCCGGTGCCAGGTCAGAAATTCCGAACGTCCAGGGATTCCTCCCACACCAAAGGTGCCGGCACCAAAAGCTCTTGCTGCTCTTCCGGTATCCAGGCAACTGCATTCACTGCCCCACAAACGCTGGGGCTGCCTCTTTCTGTACTCTCCCAAAGTCCAATACTATCTGCCTGGGCCGCTCAGCCGGTGCCAGGTCAGAAATTCCGAACGTCCAGGGATTCCTCCCACACCAAAGGTGCCAGGACCAAAAGCTCTTGCTGCTCTTCCAGTATCCAGGCAACTGCATTCACTGCCCCACAAACGCTGGGGCTGTCTCTTTCTGTACTCTCCCAAAGTCCAATACTATCTGCCTGGGCCGCTGAGCCGGAGCCAGGTCAGCAATTCTGAACGTCCAGGGATTCCTCCCACACGAAAGATGCCAGGACCAAAAGCTCTTGCTGCTCTTCCAGTATCCAGGCAACTGCATTCACTGCCCCACCAACGCTGGGGCTGTCTCTTTCTGTACTCTCCCAAAGTCCAATACTATCTGCCTGGGCCGCTGAGCCGGCGCCAGGTCAGAAATTCCGAACGTCCAGGGATTCCTCCCACACCAAATGTGCCAGGACCAAAAGCTCTTGCTGCTCTTCAGATATCCAGGCAACTGCATTCACTGCCCCACAAACGCTGGGGCTGTCTCTTTCTGTATTCTCCCAAAGTCCAAGACGTTCTGCCTGGGCCGCTGAGCCGGAGCCGACTAGCAATAGTGAACGTCCAGGGATTCCTCCCACACCAAAGGTGCCGGCACCAAAAGCTTTTGCTGCTCTTCCGGTATCCAGGCAACTGCATTCACTGCCCCACAAACGCTGGGGCTGTCTCTTTCTGTACTCTCCCAAAGTCCAAGACGTTCTGCCTGGGCTGCTGAGCCGGAGCCAGCTCAGCAATTCCGAACGTCCAGGGATTCCTCCCACACCAAAGGTGCCAGGACCAAAAGCTCTTGCTTGCTCTTCCAGTATCCAGGCAACTGCATTCACTGCCCCACAAACGCTGGGGCTGTCTCTTTCTGTACTCTCCCGAAGTCCAATACTATCTGCCTGTGCCGCTGAGCCGGAGCCGACTAGCAATAGTGAACGTCCAGGGATTCCTCCCACACGAAAGATGCCAGGAACAAAAGCTCTTGCTTGCTCTTCCAGTATCCAGGCAACTGCATTCACTGCCCCACAAACGCTGGGGCTGTCTCTTTCTGTACTCTCCCAAAGTCCAATACTATCTGCCTGGGCCGCTGAGCCGGACCCAGCTCAGAAATCCCGAACGTCCAGGGATTCCTCCCACACCAAAGGTGCCAGGACCAAAAGCTCTTGCTGCTCTTCCAGTATCCAGGCAACTGCATTCACTGCCCCACAAACGCTGGGGCTGTCTCTTTCTCTACTCTCCCAAAGTCCAATACTATCTGCCTTGGCCGCTGAGCCGGACCCAGCTCAGAAATCCCGAACGGCCAGGGATTCCTCCCACACCAAAGGTGCCGGCACCAAAAGCTCTTGCTGCTCTTCCGGTATCCAGGCAACTGCATTCACTGCCCCACAAACGCTGGGGCTGTCTCTTTCTGTACTCTCCCAAAGTCCAATACTATCTGCCTGGGCTGCTGAGCCGGAGCCAGCTCAGCAATTCCGAACGTCCAGGGATTCCTCCCACACCAAAGGTGCCAGGAACAAAAGCTCTTGCTTCCTCTTCCAGTATCCAGGCAACTGCATTCACTGCCCCACAAACGCTGGGGCTGTCTCTTTCTGTACTCTCCCAAAGTCCAATACTATCTGCCTGGGCCGCTGAGCCGGAGCCGACTAGCAATAGTGAACGTCCAGGGATTCCTCCCACACCAAAAGTGCAGGGACCAAAAGCTCTTGCTGCTCTTCCAGCATCCAGGCAACTGCATCCACTGCCCCACAAACGCTGGGGCTGTCTCTTTCTGTACTCTCCCAAAGTCCAATACTATCTGCCTGGGCTGCTGATTCGGAGCCAACTAACAATAGCGAACGTCCAGGGATTCCTCCCACACCAAAGGTGCCAGGACCAAAAGCTCTTGCTGCTCTTCCAGTATCCAGGCAACTGCATTCACTGCCCCACAAACGCTGGGGCTGTCTCTTTCTGTACTCTCCCAAAGTCCAATACTATCTGCCTGGGCCTCTGAGCCGGCGCCAGGTCAGAAATTCCGAACGTCCAGGGATTCCTCCCACACCAAAGGTGCCGGCACCAAAAGCTCTTGCTGCTCTTCCAGTATCCAGGCAACTGCATTCACTGCCCCACAAACGCTGGGGCTGTCTCTTTCTGTACTCTCCCAAAGTCCAATACTATCTGCCTGGGCCACTGAGTCGGAGACGACTAGCAATAGTGAACGTCCAGGGATTCTTCCCACACGAAAGATGCCAGGACCAAAAGCTCTTGCTGCTCTCCCAGTATCCAGGCAACTGCATTCACAGCCCCACAAACGCTGGGGCTGTCTCTTTCTGTACTCTCCCAAAGTCCAATACTATCTGCCTGGGCCGCTGAGCCGGAGCCGACTAGCAATAGTGAACGTCCAGGGATTCCTCCCACACCAAAAGTGCAGGGACCAAAAGCTCTTGCTGCTCTTCCAGCATCCAGGCAACTGCATCCACTGCCCCACAAACGCTGGGGCTGTCTCTTTCTGTACTCTCCCGAAGTCCAATACTATCTGCCTGGGTTGCTGTTCAGGCGCCAGCTCAGAAATTCCAAACGTCCAGGGATTCCTCCCACACCTAATGTGCCAGGACCAAAAGCTCTTGCTGCTCTTCCAGTATCCAGGCAACTGCATTCACTGCCCCACAAACGCTGGGGCTGTCTCTTTCTGTACTCTCCCAAAGTCCAATACTATCTGCCTGGGCCGCTGAGCCGGCGCCAGCTCAGAAATTCCGAACGTCCAGGGATTCCTCCCACACCAAAGGTGCCAGGACCAAAAGCTCTTGCTGCTCTTCCAGTATCCAGGCAACTGCATTCACTGCCCCACAAACGCTGGGGCTGCCTCTTTCTGTACTCTCCCAAAGTCCAATACTATCTGCCTGGGCCGCTGAGCCGGTACCAGGTCAGAAATTCCGAACGTCCAGGGATTCCTCCCACACCAAAGGTGCCGGCACCAAAAGCTCTTGCTGCTCTTCCGGTATCCAGGCAACTGCATTCACTGCCCCACAAACGCTGGGGCTGTCTCTTTCTGTACTCTCCCAAAGTCCAATACTATCTGCCTGGGCCGCTGAACCGGACCCAGCACAGAAATTCCGAACGTCCAGGGATTCCTCCCACACCAAAGGTGCCGGCACCAAAAGCTCTTGCTGCTCTTCCAGTATCCAGGCAACTGCATTCACTGCCCCACAAACGCTGGGGCTGTTTCTTTCTGTACTCTCCCAAAGTCCAATACTATCTGCCTGGGCCGCTGAGCCGGAGCCAGCTCAGCAATTCCGAACGTCCAGGGATTCCTCCCACACCAAAGGTGCCGGCACCAAAAGCTCTTGCTGCTCTTCCGGTATCCAGGCAACTGCATTCACTGCCCCACAAACGCTGGGGCTGTCTCTTTCTGTACTCTCCCAAAGTCCAATACTATCTGCCTGGGCCGCTGAGCCGGAGCCGACTAGCAATAGTGAACGTCCAGGGATTCCTCCCACACCAAAGGTGCCGGCACCAAAAGCTCTTGCTGCTCTTCCGGTATCCAGGCAACTGCATTCACTGCCCCACAAACGCTGGGGCTGTCTCTTTCTGTATTCTCCCAAAGTCCAAGACGTTCTGCCTGGCCGCTGAGCCGGAGCCGACTAGCAATAGTGAACGTCCAGGGATTCCTCCCACACCAAAAGTGCAGGGACCAAAAGCTCTTGCTGCTCTTCCAGTATCCAGGCAACTGCATTCACTGCCCCACAAACGCTGGGGCTGTCTCTTTCTGTACTCTCCCAAAGTCCAATACTATCTGCCTGGGCCGCTGAGCCGGTGCCAGGTCAGAAATTCCGAACGTCCAGGGATTCCTCCCACACCAAAGGTGCCGGCACCAAAAGCTCTTGCTGCTCTTCCGGTATCCAGGCAACTGCATTCACTGCCCCACAAACGCTGGGGCTGCCTCTTTCTGTACTCTCCCAAAGTCCAATACTATCTGCCTGGGCCGCTCAGCCGGTGCCAGGTCAGAAATTCCGAACGTCCAGGGATTCCTCCCACACCAAAGGTGCCAGGACCAAAAGCTCTTGCTGCTCTTCCAGTATCCAGGCAACTGCATTCACTGCCCCACAAACGCTGGGGCTGTCTCTTTCTGTACTCTCCCAAAGTCCAATACTATCTGCCTGGGCCGCTGAGCCGGACCCAGCTCAGCAATTCTGAACGTCCAGGGATTCCTCCCACACGAAAGGTGCCAGGACCAAAAGCTCTTGCTGCTCTTCCAGTATCCAGGCAACTGCATTCACTGCCCCACCAACGCTGGGGCTGTCTCTTTCTGTACTCTCCCAAAGTCCAATACTATCTGCCTGGGCCGCTGAGCCGGCGCCAGGTCAGAAATTCCGAACGTCCAGGGATTCCTCCCACACCAAATGTGCCAGGACCAAAAGCTCTTGCTGCTCTTCCAGTATCCAGGCAACTGCATTCACTGCCCCACAAACGCTGGGGCTGTCTCTTTCTGTACTCTCCCAAAGTCCAATACGTTCTGCCTGGGCCGCTGAGCCGGAGCCGACTAGCAATAGTGAACGTCCAGGGATTCCTCCCACACCAAAGGTGCCGGCACCAAAAGCTCTTGCTGCTCTTCCAGTATCCAGGCAACTGCATTCACTGCCCCACAAACGCTGGGGCTGTCTCTTTCTGTACTCTCCCAAAGTCCAAGACGTTCTGCCTGGGCTGCTGAGCCGGAGCCAGCTCAGCAATTCTGAACGTCCAGGGATTCCTCCCACACCAAAGGTGCTGGCACCAAAAGCTCTTGCTTGCTCTTCCAGTATCCAGGCAACTGCATTCACTGCCCCACAAACGCTGGGGCTGTCTCTTTCTGTACTCTCCCAAAGTCCAATACTATCTGCCTGGGCCGCTGAGCCGGAGCCAGGTCAGCAATTCCGAACGTCCAGGGATTCCTCCCACACCAAAGGTGCCAGGAACAAAAGCTCTTGCTTGCTCTTCCAGTATCCAGGCAACTGCATTCACTGCCCCACAAACGCTGGGGCTGTCTCTTTCTGTACTCTCCCAAAGTCCAATACTATCTGCCTGGGCCGCTGAGCCGGACCCAGCTCAGAAATCCCGAACGTCCAGGGATTCCTCCCACACCAAAGGTGCCAGGACCAAAAGCTCTTGCTGCTCTTCCAGTATCCAGGCAACTGCATTCACTGCCCCACAAACGCTGGGGCTGTCTCTTTCTGTACTCTCCCAAAGTCCAATACTATCTGCCTGGGCCGCTGAGCCGGACCCAGCTCAGAAATTCCGAACGGCCAGGGATTCCTCCCACACCAAAGGTGCCGGCACCAAAAGCTCTTGCTGCTCTTCCAGTATCCAGGCAACTGCATTCACTGCCCCACAAACGCTGGGGCTGTCTCTTTCTGTACTCTCCCAAAGTCCAATACTATCTGCCTGGGCTGCTGAGCCGGAGCCAGCTCAGCAATTCCGAACGTCCAGGGATTCCTCCCACACCAAAGGTGCCAGGACCAAAAGCTCTTGCTTGCTCTTCCAGTATCCAGGCAACTGCATTCACTGCCCCACAAACGCTGGGGCTGTCTCTTTCTGTACTCTCCCAAAGTCCAATACTATCTGCCTGGGCCGCTGAGCCGGAGCCGACTAGCAATAGTGAACGTCCAGGGATTCCTCCCACACCAAAGGTGCCAGGACCAAAAGCTCTTGCTGCTCTTCCAGTATCCAGGCAACTGCATTCACTGCCCCACAAACGCTGGGGCTGTCTCTTTCTGTACTCTCCCAAAGTCCAATACTATCTGCCTGGGCTGCTGAGCCGGAGCCAACTAGCAATAGCGAACGTCCAGGGATTCCTCCCACACCAAAGGTGCCAGGACCAAAAGCTCTTGCTGCTCTTCCAGTATCCAGGCAACTGCATTCACTGCCCCACAAACGCTGGGGCTGTCTCTTTCTGTACTCTCCCAAAGTCCAATACTATCTGCCTGGGCCTCTGAGCCGGAGCCAGGTCAGAAATTCCGAACGTCCAGGGATTCCTCCCACACCAAAGGTGCCGGCACCAAAAGCTCTTGCTGCTCTTCCAGTATCCAGGCAACTGCATTCACTGCCCCACAAACGCTGGGGCTGTCTCTTTCTGTACTCTCCCAAAGTCCAATACTATCTGCCTGGGCCGCTGAGCCGGAGCCAACTCAGCAAATCCGAACGTCCAGGGATTCCTCCCACACCAAAGGTGCCAGGACCAAAAGCTCTTGCTGCTCTTCCAGTATCCAGGCAACTGCATTCACTGCCCCACAAACGCTGGGGCTGTCTCTTTCTGTACTCTCCCAAAGTCCAATACTATCTGCCTGGGCCGCTGAGCCGGAGCCGACTAGCAATAGCGAACGTCCAGGGATTCCTCCCACACCAAAGGTGCCGGGACCAAAAGCTCTTGCTGCTCTTCCAGTATCCAGGCAACTGCATTCACTGCCCCACAAACGCTGGGGCTGTCTCTTTCTGTACTCTCCCAAAGTCCAATACTATCTGCCTGGGCTGCTGAGCCGGAGCCAGCTCAGAAATTCCGAACGTCCAGGGATTCCTCCCACACCAAAGGTGCCAGGACCAAAAGCTCTTGCTGCTCTTCCAGTATCCAGGCAACTGCATTCACTGCCCCACAAACGCTGGGGCTGTCTCTTTCTGTACTCTCCCAAAGTCCAATACTATCTGCCTGGGCCGCTGAGCCGGAGCCAGCTCAGCAATTCCGAACGTCCAGGGATTCCTCCCACACCAAAGGTGCCAGGACCAAAAGCTCTTGCTGCTCTTCCAGTATCCAGGCAACTGCATTCACTGCCCCACAAACGCTGGGGCTGTCTCTTTCTGTACTCTCCCAAAGTCCAATACTATCTGCCTGGGCCGCTGAGCCGGAGCCAGGTCAGAAATTCCGAACGTCCAGGGATTCCTCCCACACCAAAGGTGCCGGCACCAAAAGCTCTTGCTGCTCTTCCAGTATCCAGGCAACTGCATTCACTGCCCCACAAACGCTGGGGCTGTCTCTTTCTGTACTCTCCCAAAGTCCAATACTATCTGCCTGGGCCGCTGAGCCGGAGCCAGCTCAGAAATTCCGAACGTCCAGGGATTCCTCCCACACCAAAGGTGCCGGCACCAAAAGCTCTTGCTGCTCTTCCAGTATCCAGGCAACTGCATTCACTGCCCCACAAACGCTGGGGCTCCTCTCTTTCTGTACTCTCCCAAAGTCCAATACTATCTGCCTGGGCCGCTGAGCCGGAGCCAGCTCAGCAATTCCGAACGTCCAGGGATTCCTCCCACACCAAAGGTGCCGGCACCAAAAGCTCTTGCTGCTCTTCCAGTATCCAGGCAACTGCATTCACTGCCCCACAAACGCTGGGGCTGTCTCTTTCTGTACTCTCCCAAAGTCCAATACTATCTGCCTGGGCTGCTGAGTCGGAGCCAGGTCAGCAATTCCGAACGTCCAGGGATTCCTCCCACACCAAAGGTGCCAGGACCAAAAGATCTTGCTGCTCTTCCAGTATCCAGGCAACCGCATTCACGGCCCCACAAAACGCTGGGGCTGTCTTTTTTCTGTACTCTCCCAAAGTCCAATACTATCTGCTTGGGCCGCCGAGCAGGAGCCAACTCAGCAAATCCGAACGTCCAGGGATTCCTCCCACACCAAAGGTGCCAGGACCAAAAGCTCTTGCTGCTCTTCCAGTATCCAGGCAACTGCATTCACTGCCCCACAAACGCTGGGGCTGTCTCTTTCTGTACTCTCCCAAAGTCCAATACTATCTGCCTGGGCCGCTGAGCAGGAGCCAGCTCAGCAATTCCGAACGTCCAGGGATTCCTCCCACACCAAAGGTGCCAGCACCAAAAGCTCTTGCTGCTCTTCCAGTATCCAGGCAACTGCATTCACTGCCCCACAAACGCTGGGGCTGTCTCTTTCTGTACTCTCCCAAAGTCCAATACTATCTGCCTGGGCTGCTGAGCCGGAGCCAGCTCAGCAATTCCGAACGTCCAGGGATTCCTCCCACACCAAAGGTGCCGGGACCAAAAGCTCTTGCTGCTCTTCCAGTATCCAGGCAACTGCATTCACTGCCCCACAAACGCTGGGGCTGTCTCTTTCTGTATTCTCCCAAAGTCCAAGACGTTCTGCCTGGGCCGCTGAGCCGGAGCCGACTAGCAATAGCGAACGTCCAGGGATTCCTCCCACACCAAAGGTGCCGGGACCAAAAGCTCTTGCAGCTCTTCCAGTATCCAGGCAACCGCATTCACTGCCCCACAAACGCTGGGGCTGTCTCTTTCTGGACTCTCCCAAAGTCCAATACTATCTGCCTGGGCCTCTGAGCCGGCGCCAGGTCAGAAATTCCGAACGTCCAGGGATTCCTCCCACACCAAAGGTGCCAGCACCAAAAGCTCTTGCTGCTCTTCCGGTATCCAGGCAACCGCATTCCCTGCCCCACAAACGCTGGGGCTGTCTCTTTCTGTACTCTCCCAAAGTCCAATACTATCTGCCTGGGCTGCTGAGCCGGAGCCAGCTCAGCAATTCCGAACGTCCAGGGATTCCTCCCACACCAAAGGTGCCGGCACCAAAAGCTCTTGCTGCTCTTCCAGTATCCAGGCAACTGCATTCACTGCCCCACAGACGCTGGGGCTGTCTCTTTCTGTACTCTCCCAAAGTCCAATACTATCTGCCTGGGCTGCTGAGCCGGAGCCAGCTCAGCAATTCCGAACGTCCAGGGATTCCTCCCACACCAAAGGTGCCGGCACCAAAAGCTCTTGCTGCTCTTCCAGTATCCAGGCAACTGCATTCACTGCCCCACAAACGCTGGGGCTGTCTCTTTCTGTACTCTCCCAAAGTCCAATACTATCTGCCTGGGCCGCTGAGCCGGATCCAGCTCAGCAATTCGGAACGTCCAGGGATTCCTCCCACACCAAAGGTGCCGGCACCAAAAGCTCTTGCTGCTCTTCCAGTATCCAGGCAACTGCATTCACTGCCCCACAAACGCTGGGGCTGTCTCTTTCTGTACTCTCCCAAAGTCCAATACTATCTGCCTGGGCTGCTGAGCCGGAGCCAGCTCAGCAATTCCGAACGTCCAGGGATTCCTCCCACACCAAAGGTGCCAGGACCAAAAGCTCTTGCTGCTCTTCCAGTATCCAGGCAACTGCATTCACTGCCCCACAAACGCTGGGGCTGTCTCTTTCTGTACTCTCCCAAAGTCCAATACTATCTGCCTGGGCCGCTGAGCCGGAGCCAGCTCAGAAATTCCGAACGTCCAGGGATTCCTCCCACACCAAAGGTGCCGGGACCAAAAGCTCTTGCTGCTCTTCCAGTATCCAGGCAACTGCATTCACTGCCCCACAAACGCTGGGGCTGTCTCTTTCTGTACTCTCCCAAAGTCCAATACTATCTGCCTGGGCCGCTGAGCTGGAGCCAGCTCAGCAATTCCGAACGTCCAGGGATTCCTCCCACACCAAAGGTGCCGGCACCAAAAGCTCTTGCTGCTCTTCCAGTATCCAGGCAACCGCATTCACTGCCCCACAAACGCTGGGGCTGTCTCTTTCTGTACTCTCCCAAAGTCCAATACGTTCTGCCTGGGCCGCTGAGCCGGAGCCGACCAGCAATTCCGAACGTCCAGGGATTCCTCCCACACCAAAGGTGCCAGGACCAAAAGCTCTTGCTGCTCTTCCAGTATCCAGGCAACTGCATTCACTGCCCCACAAACGCTGGGGCTGTCTCTTTCTGTACTCTCCCAAAGTCCAATACTATCTGCCTGGGCTGCTGAGCCGGACCCAGCTCAGCAATTCCAAACGTCCAGGGATTCCTCCCACACCAAAGGTGCCAGGACCAAAAGCTCTTGCTGCTCTTCCAGTATCCAGGCAACTGCATTCACTGCCCCACAAACGCTGGGGCTGTCTCTTTCTGTACTCTCCCAAAGTCCAATACTATCTGCCTGGGCTGCTGAGCCGGAGCCAGCTCAGCAATTCCGAACGTCCAGGGATTCCTCCCACACCAAAGGTGCCAGGACCAAAAGCTCTTGCTGCTCTTCCAGTATCCAGGCAACTGCATTCACTGCCCCACAAACGCTGGGGCTGTCTCTTTCTGTACTCTCCCAAAGTCCAATACTATCTGCCTGGGCCGCTGAGCCAGAGCCAGGTCAGCAATTCCGAACGTCCAGGGATTCCTCCCACACCAAAGGTGCCGGCACCAAAAGCTCTTGCTGCTCTTCCAGTATCCAGGCAACTGCATTCACTGCCCCACAAACGCTGGGGCTGTCTCTTTCTCTACTCTCCCAAAGTCCAATACTATCTGCCTGGGCCGCTGAGCCGGAGCCAGCTCAGCAATTCCGAACGTCCAGGGATTCCTCCCACACCAAAGGTGCCGGCACCAAAAGCTCTTGCTGCTCTTCCAGTATCCAGGCAACTGCATTCACTGCCCCACAAACGCTGGGGCTGTCTCTTTCTGTACTCTCCCAAAGTCCAATACTATCTGCCTGGGCCGCTGAGCCGGAGCCAGCTCAGCAATTCCGAACGTCCAGGGATTCCTCCCACACCAAAGGTGCCGGCACCAAAAGCTCTTGCTGCTCTTCCAGTATCCAGGCAACTGCATTCACTGCCCCACAAACGCTGGGGCTGTCTCTTTCTGTACTCTCCCAAAGTCCAATACTATCTGCCTGGGCTGCTGAGCCGGAGCCAGCTCAGAAATTCCGAACGTCCAGGGATTCCTCCCACACCAAAGGTGCCAGGACCAAAAGCTCTTGCTGCTCTTCCAGTATCCAGGCAACTGCATTCACTGCCCCACAAACGCTGGGGCTGTCTCTTTCTGTACTCTCCCAAAGTCCAATACTATCTGCCTGGGCCGCTGAGCCGGAGCCAGGTCAGCAATTCCGAACGTCCAGGGATTCCTCCCACACCAAAGGTGCCGGGACCAAAAGCTCTTGCTGCTCTTCCAGTATCCAGGCAACTGCATTCACTGCCCCACAAACGCTGGGGCTGTCTCTTTCTGTACTCTCCCAAAGTCCAATACTATCTGCCTGGGCTGCTGAGCCGGAGCCAGGTCAGCAATTCCGAACGTCCAGGGATTCCTCCCACACCAAAGGTGCCGGCACCAAAAGCTCTTGCTGCTCTTCCAGTATCCAGGCAACTGCATTCACTGCCCCACAAACGCTGGGGCTGTCTCTTTCTGTACTCTCCCAAAGTCCAATACTATCTGCCTGGGCTGCTGAGCCGGAGCCAGCTCAGAAATTCCGAACGTCCAGGGATTCCTCCCACACCAAAGGTGCCAGGACCAAAAGCTCTTGCTGCTCTTCCAGTATCCAGGCAACTGCATTCACTGCCCCACAAACGCTGGGGCTGTCTCTTTCTGTATTCTCCCAAAGTCCAATACGTTCTGCCTGGGCCGCTGAGCCGGAGCCGACTAGCAATAGCGAACGTCCAGGGATTCCTCCCACACCAAAGGTGCCGGGACCAAAAGCTCTTGCTGCTCTTCCAGTATCCAGGCAACTGCATTCACTGCCCCACAAACGCTGGGGCTGTCTCTTTCTGTACTCTCCCAAAGTCCAATACTATCTGCCTGGGCTGCTGAGCCGGAGCCAGCTCAGCAATTCCGAACGTCCAGGGATTCCTCCCACACCAAAGGTGCCAGGACCAAAAGCTCTTGCTGCTCTTCCAGTATCCAGGCAACTGCATTCACTGCCCCACAAACGCTGGGGCTGTCTCTTTCTGTACTCTCCCAAAGTCCAATACTATCTGCCTGGGCTGCTGAGCCGGAGCCAGCTCAGCAATTCCGAACGTCCAGGGATTCCTCCCACACCAAAGGTGCCGGCACCAAAAGCTCTTGCTGCTCTTCCAGTATCCAGGCAACCGCATTCACTGCCCCACAAACGCTGGGGCTGTCTCTTTCTGTACTCTCCCAAAGTCCAATACTATCTGCCTGGGCTGCTGAGCCGGAGCGCCAGGCATACCGTAAATTCCGACCGTCCAGGGATTCCTCCCACACCAAAGGTGCCGGGACCAAAAGCTCTTGCTGCTCTTCCAGTATCCAGGCAACTGCATTCACTGCCCCACAAACGCTGGGGCTGTCTCTTTCTGTACTCTCCCAAAGTCCAATACTATCTGCCTGGGCCGCTGAGCCGGAGCCAGGTCAGAAATTCCGAACGTCCAGGGATTCCTCCCACACCAAAGGTGCCGGCACCAAAAGCTCTTGCTGCTCTTCCAGTATCCAGGCAACTGCATTCACTGCCCCACAAACGCTGGGGCTGTCTCTTTCTGTACTCTCCCAAAGTCCAATACTATCTGCCTGGGCCGCTGAGCCGGACCCAGGTCAGAAATTCCGAACGTCCAGGGATTCCTCCCACACCAAAGGTGCCGGCACCAAAGCTCTTGCTGCTCTTCCAGTATCCAGGCAACTGCATTCACTGCCCCACAAACGCTGGGGCTGTCTCTTTCTGTACTCTCCCAAAGTCCAATACTATCTGCCTGGGCCGCTGAGCCGGACCCAGCTCAGAAATTCCGAACGTCCAGGGATTCCTCCCACACCAAAGGTGCCGGCACCAAAGCTCTTGCTGCTCTTCCAGTATCCAGGCAACTGCATTCACTGCCCCACAAACGCTGGGGCTGTCTCTTTCTGTACTCTCCCAAAGTCCAATACTATCTGCCTGGGCCGCTGAGCCGGACCTGACTCAGCAATTCCGAACGTCCAGGGATTCCTCCCACACCAAAGGTGCCGGGACCAAAAGCTCTTGCTGCTCTTCCAGTATCCAGGCAACTGCATTCACTGCCCCACAAACGCTGGGGCTGTCTCTTTCTGTATTCTCCCAAAGTCCAATACTATCTGCCTGGGCCGCTGAGCCGGAGCCAGCTCAGCAATAGCGAACGTCCAGGGATTCCTCCCACACCAAAGGTGCCGGCACCAAAAGCTCTTGCTGCTCTTCCAGTATCCAGGCAACTGCATTCACTGCCCCACAAACGCTGGGGCTGTCTCTTTCTGTACTCTCCCAAAGTCCAATACTATCTGCCTGGGCCGCTGAGCCGGAGCCAGCTCAGAAATTCCGAACGTCCAGGGATTCCTCCCACACCAAAGGTGCCAGGACCAAAAGCTCTTGCTGCTCTTCCAGTATCCAGGCAACTGCATTCACTGCCCCACAAACGCTGGGGCTGTCTCTTTCTGTACTCTCCCAAAGTCCAATACTATCTGCCTGGGCCGCTGAGCGGGAGCCAGCTCAGCAATTCCGAACGTCCAGGGATTCCTCCCACACCAAAGGTGCCGGCACCAAAAGCTCTTGCTGCTCTTCCAGTATCCAGGCAACTGCATTCACTGCCCCACAAACGCTGGGGCTGTCTCTTTCTGTACTCTCCCAAAGTCCAATACTATCTGCCTGGGCCGCTGAGCCGGAGCCAGCTCTAGGAATTCCGAACGTCCAGGGATTCCTCCCACACCAAAGGTGCCGGCACCAAAAGCTCTTGCTGCTCTTCCAGTATCCAGGCAACTGCATTCACTGCCCCACAAACGCTGGGGCTGTCTCTTTCTGTACTCTCCCAAAGTCCAATACTATCTGCCTGGGCCGCTGAGCCGGAGCCAGCTCAGCAATTCCGAACGTCCAGGGATTCCTCCCACACCAAAGGTGCCGGCACCAAAAGCTCTTGCTGCTCTTCCAGTATCCAGGCAACTGCATTCACTGCCCCACAAACGCTGGGGCTGTCTCTTTCTGTACTCTCCCAAAGTCCAATACTATCTGCCTGGGCCGCTGAGCCGGAGCCAGGTCAGCAATTCCGAACGTCCAGGGATTCCTCCCACACCAAAGGTGCCGGCACCAAAAGCTCTTGCTGCTCTTCCAGTATCCAGGCAACTGCATTCACTGCCCCACAAACGCTGGGGCTGTCTCTTTCTGTACTCTCCCAAAGTCCAATACTATCTGCCTGGGCTGCTGAGCCGGAGCCAGCTCAGCAATTCCGAACGTCCAGGGATTCCTCCCACACCAAAGGTGCCAGGACCAAAAGCTCTTGCTGCTCTTCCAGTATCCAGGCAACTGCATTCACTGCCCCACAAACGCTGGGGCTGTCTCTTTCTGTACTCTCCCAAAGTCCAATACTATCTGCCTGGGCCGCTGAGCCGGAGCCAGCTCAGCAATTCCGAACGTCCAGGGATTCCTCCCACACGAAAGATGCCAGGACCAAAAGCTCTTGCTGCTCTTCCAGTATCCAGGCAACTGCATTCACTGCCCCACAAACGCTGGGGCTGTCTCTTTCTGTACTCTCCCAAAGTCCAATACTATCTGCCTGGGCCGCTGAGCCGGAGCCAGCTCAGCAATTCCGAACGTCCAGGGATTCCTCCCACACCAAAGGTGCCGGCACCAAAAGCTCTTGCTGCTCTTCCAGTATCCAGGCAACTGCATTCACTGCCCCACAAACGCTGGGGCTGTCTCTTTCTCTACTCTCCCAAAGTCCAATACTATCTGCCTGGGCCTCTGAGCCGGTGCCAGTTCAGCAATTCCGAACGTCCAGGGATTCCTCCCACACCAAAGGTGCCAGGACCAAAAGCTCTTGCTGCTCTTCCGGTATCCAGGCAACTGCATTCACTGCCCCACAAACGCTGGGGCTGTCTCTTTCTGTACTCTCCCAAAGTCCAATACGTTCTGCCTGGGCCGCTGAGCCGGAGCCGACCAGCAATTCCGAACGTCCAGGGATTCCTCCCACACCAAAGGTGCCGGGACCAAAAGCTCTTGCTGCTCTTCCAGTATCCAGGCAACTGCATTCACTGCCCCACAAACGCTGGGGCTGTCTCTTTCTGTACTCTCCCAAAGTCCAATACTATCTGCCTGGGCTGCTGAGCCGGAGCCAGCTCAGCAATTCCGAACGTCCAGGGATTCCTCCCACACCAAAGGTGCCAGGACCAAAAGCTCTTGCTGCTCTTCCAGTATCCAGGCAACCGCATTCACTGCCCCACAAACGCTGGGGCTGTCTCTTTCTGTACTCTCCCAAAGTCCAATACTATCTGCCTGGGCTGCTGAGCCGGAGCCAGCTCAGAAATTCCGAACGTCCAGGGATTCCTCCCACACCAAAGGTGCCGGCACCAAAAGCTCTTGCTGCTCTTCCAGTATCCAGGCAACTGCATTCACTGCCCCACAAACGCTGGGGCTGTCTCTTTCTGTACTCTCCCAAAGTCCAATACTATCTGCCTGGGCTGCTGAGCCGGAGCCAGCTCAGCAATTCCGAACGTCCAGGGATTCCTCCCACACCAAAGGTGCCGGCACCAAAAGCTCTTGCTGCTCTTCCAGTATCCAGGCAACTGCATTCACTGCCCCACAAACGCTGGGGCTGTCTCTTTCTGTACTCTCCCAAAGTCCAATACTATCTGCCTGGGCTGCTGAGCCGGAGCCAGCTCAGCAATTCCGAACGTCCAGGGATTCCTCCCACACCAAAGGTGCCGGCACCAAAAGCTCTTGCTGCTCTTCCAGTATCCAGGCAACTGCATTCACTGCCCCACAAACGCTGGGGCTGTCTCTTTCTGTACTCTCCCAAAGTCCAATACTAGCTGCCTGGGCCGCTGAGCCGGAGCCAGCTCAGCAATTCCGAACGTCCAGGGATTCCTCCCACACCAAAGGTGCCGGCACCAAAAGCTCTTGCTGCTCTTCCAGTATCCAGGCAACTGCATTCACTGCCCCACAAACGCTGGGGCTGTCTCTTTCTGTACTCTCCCAAAGTCCAATACTATCTGCCTGGGCCGCTGAGCCGGAGCCAGCTCAGCAATTCCGAACGTCCAGGGATTCCTCCCACACCAAAGGTGCCAGGACCAAAAGCTCTTGCTGCTCTTCCAGTATCCAGGCAACTGCATTCACTGCCCCACAAACGCTGGGGCTGTCTCTTTCTGTACTCTCCCAAAGTCCAATACTATCTGCCTGGGCTGCTGAGCCGGAGCCAGCTCAGAAATTCCGAACGTCCAGGGATTCCTCCCACACCAAAGGTGCCGGCACCAAAAGCTCTTGCTGCTCTTCCAGTATCCAGGCAACTGCATTCACTGCCCCACAAACGCTGGGGCTGTCTCTTTCTGTACTCTCCCAAAGTCCAATACTATCTGCCTGGGCCGCTGAGCCGGAGCCAGCTCAGCAATTCCGAACGTCCAGGGATTCCTCCCACACCAAAGGTGCCAGGAACAAAAGCTCTTGCTGCTCTTCCAGTATCCAGGCAACTGCATTCACTGCCCCACAAACGCTGGGGCTGTCTCTTTCTGTATTCTCCCAAAGTCCAAGACGTTCTGCCTGGGCCGCTGAGCCGGAGCTGACTAGCAATAGCGAACGTCCAGGGATTCCTCCCACACCAAAGGTGCCAGGACCAAAAGCTCTTGCTGCTCTTCCAGTATCCAGGCAACTGCATTCACTGCCCCACAAACGCTGGGGCTGTCTCTTTCTGTACTCTCCCAAAGTCCAATACTATCTGCCTGGGCCTCTGAGCCGGAGCCAGGTCAGAAATTCCGAACGTCCAGGGATTCCTCCCACACCAAAGGTGCCGGCACCAAAAGCTCTTGCTGCTCTTCCAGTATCCAGGCAACTGCATTCACTGCCCCACAAACGCTGGGGCTGTCTCTTTCTGTACTCTCCCAAAGTCCAATACTATCTGCCTGGGCTGCTGAGCCGGAGCCAGCTCAGCAATTCTGAACGTCCAGGGATTCCTCCCACACCAAAGGTGCCAGCACCAAAAGCTCTTGCTGCTCTTCCAGTATCCAGGCAACTGCATTCACTGCCCCACAAACGCTGGGGCTGTCTCTTTCTGTACTCTCCCAAAGTCCAATACTATCTGCCTGGGCCGCTGAGCCGGATCCGATTAGCTATAGCGAACATCCAGGGATTCCTCCCACACCAAAGGTGCCGGCACCAAAAGCTCTTGCTGCTCTTTCCAGTATCCAGGCAACCGCATTCACTGCCCCACAAACGCTGGGGCTGTCTCTTTCTGTACTCTCCCAAAGTCCAATACTATCTGCCTGGGCCGCTGAGCCGGAGCCAGCTCAGCAATTCCGAACGTCCAGGGATTCCTCCCACACCAAAGGTGCCAGGACCAAAAGCTCTTGCTGCTCTTCCAGTATCCAGGCAACTGCATTCACTGCCCCACAAACGCTGGGGCTGTCTCTTTCTGTACTCTCCCAAAGTCCAATACTATCTGCCTGGGCCGCTGAGCCGGAGCCAGCTCAGCAATTCCGAACGTCCAGGGATTCCTCCCACACCAAAGGTGCCGGCACCAAAAGCTCTTGCTGCTCTTCCAGTATCCAGGCAACTGCATTCACTGCCCCACAAACGCTGGGGCTGTCTCTTTCTGTACTCTCCCAAAGTCCAATACTATCTGCCTGGGCCGCTGAGCCGGAGCCAGCTCAGAAATTCCGAACGTCCAGGGATTCCTCCCACACCAAAGGTGCCAGGACCAAAAGCTCTTGCTGCTCTTCCAGTATCCAGGCAACTGCATTCACTGCCCCACAAACGCTGGGGCTGTCTCTTTCTGTACTCTCCCAAAGTCCAATACTATCTGCCTGGGCTGCTGAGCCGGAGCCAGCTCAGCAATTCCGAACGTCCAGGGATTCCTCCCACACCAAAGGTGCCGGCACCAAAAGCTCTTGCTGCTCTTCCAGTATCCAGGCAACTGCATTCACTGCCCCACAAACGCTGGGGCTGTCTCTTTCTGTACTCTCCCAAAGTCCAATACTATCTGCCTGGGCCGCTGAGCCGGAGCCAGCTCAGCAATTCCGAACGTCCAGGGATTCCTCCCACACCAAAGGTGCCAGGACCAAAAGCTCTTGCTGCTCTTCCAGTATCCAGGCAACTGCATTCACTGCCCCACAAACGCTGGGGCTGTCTCTTTCTGTACTCTCCCAAAGTCCAATACTATCTGCCTGGGCTGCTGAGCCGGAGCCAGTGTAGCAATTCCGAACGTCCAGGGATTCCTCCCACACCAAAGGTGCCGGCACCAAAAGCTCTTGCTGCTCTTCCAGTATCCAGGCAACTGCATTCACTGCCCCACAAACGCTGGGGCTGTCTCTTTCTGTATTCTCCCAAAGTCCAATACTATCTGCCTGGGCTGCTGAGCCGGAGCCAGCTCAGCAATTCCGAACGTCCAGGGATTCCTCCCACACCAAAGGTGCCAGGACCAAAAGCTCTTGCTGCTCTTCCAGTATCCAGGCAACTGCATTCACTGCCCCACAAACGCTGGGGCTGTCTCTTTCTGTACTCTCCCAAAGTCCAATACTATCTGCCTGGGCCTCTGAGCCGGCGCCAGCTCAGAAATTCCGAACGTCCAGGGATTCCTCCCACACCAAAGGTGCCGGGACCAAAAGCTCTTGCTGCTCTTCCAGTATCCAGGCAACTGCATTCACTGCCCCACAAACGCTGGGGCTGTCTCTTTCTGTACTCTCCCAAAGTCCAATACTATCTGCCTGGGCTGCTGAGCCGGAGCCAGCTCAGAAATTCCGAACGTCCAGGGATTCCTCCCACACCAAAGGTGCCAGGACCAAAAGCTCTTGCTGCTCTTCCAGTATCCAGGCAACTGCATTCACTGCCCCACAAACGCTGGGGCTGTCTCTTTCTGTACTCTCCCAAAGTCCAATACTATCTGCCTGGGCCGCTGAGCAGGAGCCAGCTCAGCAATTCCGAACGTCCAGGGATTCCTCCCACACCAAAGGTGCCAGGACCAAAAGCTCTTGCTGCTCTTCCAGTATCCAGGCAACTGCATTCACTGCCCCACAAACGCTGGGGCTGTCTCTTTCTGTACTCTCCCAAAGTCCAATACTATCTGCCTGGGCTGCTGAGCCGGAGCCAGCTCAGCAATTCCGAACGTCCAGGGATTCCTCCCACACCAAAGGTGCCAGGACCAAAAGCTCTTGCTGCTCTTCCAGTATCCAGGCAACTGCATTCACTGCCCCACAAACGCTGGGGCTGTCTCTTTCTGTACTCTCCCAAAGTCCAATACTATCTGCCTGGGCTGCTGAGCCGGAGCCAGCTCAGAAATTCCGAACGGCCAGAGATTCCTCCCACACCAAAGGTGCCAGGACCAAAAGCTCTTGCTGCTCTTCCAGTATCCAGGCAACTGCATTCACTGCCCCACAAACGCTGGGGCTGTCTCTTTCTGTACTCTCCCAAAGTCCAATACGTTCTGCCTGGGCTGCTGAGCCGGAGCCAGCTCAGAAATTCCGAACGGCCAGACATTCCTCCCACACCAAAGGTGCCAGCACCAAAAGCTCTTGCTGCTCTTCCAGTATCCAGGCAACTGCATTCACTGCCCCACAAACGCTGGGGCTGTCTCTTTCTGTACTCTCCCAAAGTCCAATACTATCTGCCTGGGCTGCTGAGCCGGAGCCAGCTCAGAAATTCCGAACGGCCAGACATTCCTCCCACACCAAAGGTGCCAGGACCAAAAGCTCTTGCTGCTCTTCCAGTATCCAGGCAACTGCATTCACTGCCCCACAAACGCTGGGGCTGTCTCTTTCTGTACTCTCCCAAAGTCCAATACGTTCTGCCTGGGCTGCTGAGCCGGAGCCAGCTCAGAAATTCCGAACGTCCAGGGATTCCTCCCACACCAAAGGTGCCGGCACCAAAAGCTCTTGCTGCTCTTCCAGTATCCAGGCAACTGCATTCACTGCCCCACAAACGCTGGGGCTGTCTCTTTCTG
Source organism: Nipponia nippon (assembly GCF_047370975.1). Taxonomy (NCBI): domain Eukaryota; kingdom Metazoa; phylum Chordata; class Aves; order Pelecaniformes; family Threskiornithidae; genus Nipponia; species Nipponia nippon. Next base: position 121,153 of record NW_028262417.1, read on the forward strand.
TACTCTCCCAAAGTCCAATACTATCTGCCTGGGCTGCTGAGCCGGAGCCAGCTCAGCAATTCCGAACGTCCAGGGATTCCTCCCACACCAAAGGTGCCGGCACCAAAAGCTCTTGCTGCTCTTCCAGTATCCAGGCAACTGCATTCACTGCCCCACAAACGCTGGGGCTGTCTCTTTCTGTACTCTCCCAAAGTCCAATACTATCTGCCTGGGCTGCTGAGCCGGAGCCAGCTCAGAAATTCCGAACGGCCAGACATTCCTCCCACACCAAAGGTGCCAGGACAAAAAGCTCTTGCTGCTCTTCCAGTATCCAGGCAACTGCATTCACTGCCCCACAAACGCTGGGGCTGTCTCTTTCTGTACTCTCCCAAAGTCCAATACTATCTGCCTGGGCTGCTGAGCCGGAGCCAGCTCAGCAATTCCGAACGTCCAGGGATTCCTCCCACACCAAAGGTGCCAGGACCAAAAGCTCTTGCTGCTCTTCCAGTATCCAGGCAACTGCATTCACTGCCCCACAAACGCTGGGGCTGTCTCTTTCTGTACTCTCCCAAAGTCCAATACTATCTGCCTGGGCTGCTGAGCCGGAGCCAGCTCAGCAATTCCGAACGTCCAGGGATTCCTCCCACACCAAAGGTGCCGGCACCAAAAGCTCTTGCTGCTCTTCCAGTATCCAGGCAACTGCATTCACTGCCCCACAAACGCTGGGGCTGTCTCTTTCTGTACTCTCCCAAAGTCCAATACGTTCTGCCTGGGCTGCTGAGCCGGAGCCAGCTCAGCAATTCCGAACGTCCAGGGATTCCTCCCACACCAAAGGTGCCAGGACCAAAAGCTCTTGCTGCTCTTCCAGTATCCAGGCAACTGCATTCACTGCCCCACAAACGCTGGGGCTGTCTCTTTCTGTACTCTCCCAAAGTCCAATACTATCTGCCTGGGCCGCTGAGCAGGAGCCAGCTCAGCAATTCCGAACGTCCAGGGATTCCTCCCACACCAAAGGTGCCAGGACCAAAAGCTCTTGCTGCTCTTCCAGTATCCAGGCAACTGCATTCACTGCCCCACAAACGCTGGGGCTGTCTCTTTCTGTACTCTCCCAAAGTCCAATACTATCTGCCTGGGCTGCTGAGCCGGAGCCAGCCTAGCAATTCCGAACGTCCAGGGATTCCTCCCACACCAAAGGTGCCGGGACCAAAAGCTCTTGCTGCTCTTCCAGTATCCAGGCAACTGCATTCACTGCCCCACAAACGCTGGGGCTGTCTCTTTCTGTACTCTCCCAAAGTCCAATACTATCTGCCTGGGCTGCTGAGCCGGAGCCAGCTCAGAAATTCCGAACGTCCAGGGATTCCTCCCACACCAAAGGTGCCAGGACCAAAAGCTCTTGCTGCTCTTCCAGTATCCAGGCAACTGCATTCACTGCCCCACAAACGCTGGGGCTGTCTCTTTCTGTACTCTCCCAAAGTCCAATACTATCTGCCTGGGCTGCTGAGCCGGAGCCAGCTCAGCAATTCCGAACGTCCAGGGATTCCTCCCACACCAAAGGTGCCAGGACCAAAAGCTCTTGCTGCTCTTCCAGTATCCAGGCAACTAAACTCACTGCCCCACAAACGCTGGGGCTGTCTCTTTCTGTACTCTCCCAAAGTCCAATACTATCTGCCTGGGCTGCTGAGCCGGAGCCAGCTCAGAAATTCCGAACGGCCAGACATTCCTCCCACACCAAAGGTGCCAGGACAAAAAGCTCTTGCTGCTCTTCCAGTATCCAGGCAACTGCATTCACTGCCCCACAAACGCTGGGGCTGTCTCTTTCTGTACTCTCCCAAAGTCCAATACGTTCTGCCTGGGCTGCTGAGCCGGAGCCAGCTCAGCAATTCCGAACGTCCAGGGATTCCTCCCACACCAAAGGTGCCAGGACCAAAAGCTCTTGCTGCTCTTCCAGTATCCAGGCAACTGCATTCACTGCCCCACAAACGCTGGGGCTGTCTCTTTCTGTACTCTCCCAAAGTCCAATACTATCTGCCTGGGCTGCTGAGCCGGAGCCAGCTCAGCAATTCCGAACGTCCAGGGATTCCTCCCACACCAAAGGTGCCGGCACCAAAAGCTCTTGCTGCTCTTCCAGTATCCAGGCAACTGCATTCACTGCCCCACAAACGCTGGGGCTGTCTCTTTCTGTACTCTCCCAAAGTCCAATACTATCTGCCTGGGCTGCTGAGCCGGAGCCAGCTCAGAAATTCCGAACGTCCAGGGATTCCTCCCACACCAAAGGTGCCGGGACCAAAAGCTCTTGCTGCTCTTCCAGTATCCAGGCAACTGCATTCACTGCCCCACAAACGCTGGGGCTGTCTCTTTCTGTACTCTCCCAAAGTCCAATACTATCTGCCTGGGCTGCTGAGCCGGAGCCAGCTCAGAAATTCCGAACGGCCAGACATTCCTCCCACACCAAAGGTGCCAGGACAAAAAGCTCTTGCTGCTCTTCCAGTATCCAGGCAACTGCATTCACTGCCCCACAAACGCTGGGGCTGTCTCTTTCTGTACTCTCCCAAAGTCCAATACTATCTGCCTGGGCTGCTGAGCCGGAGCCAGCTCAGAAATTCCGAACGTCCAGGGATTCCTCCCACACCAAAGGTGCCAGGACCAAAAGCTCTTGCTGCTCTTCCAGTATCCAGGCAACTGCATTCACTGCCCCACAAACGCTGGGGCTGTCTCTTTCTGTACTCTCCCAAAGTCCAATACTATCTGCCTGGGCTGCTGAGCCGGAGCCAGCTCAGCAATTCCGAACGTCCAGGGATTCCTCCCACACCAAAGGTGCCAGCACCAAAAGCTCTTGCTGCTCTTCCAGTATCCAGGCAACTGCATTCACTGCCCCACAAACGCTGGGGCTGTCTCTTTCTGTACTCTCCCAAAGTCCAATACTATCTGCCTGGGCTGCTGAGCCGGAGCCAGCTCAGCAATTCCGAACGTCCAGGGATTCCTCCCACACCAAAGGTGCCGGCACCAAAAGCTCTTGCTGCTCTTCCAGTATCCAGGCAACTGCATTCACTGCCCCACAAACGCTGGGGCTGTCTCTTTCTGTACTCTCCCAAAGTCCAATACTATCTGCCTGGGCTGCTGAGCCGGAGCCAGCTCAGCAATTCCGAACGTCCAGGGATTCCTCCCACACCAAAGGTGCCGGCACCAAAAGCTCTTGCTGCTCTTCCAGTATCCAGGCAACTGCATTCACTGCCCCACAAACGCTGGGGCTGTCTCTTTCTGTACTCTCCCAAAGTCCAATACTATCTGCCTGGGCTGCTGAGCCGGAGCCAGCTCAGAAATTCCGAACGTCCAGGGATTCCTCCCACACCAAAGGTGCCGGGACCAAAAGCTCTTGCTGCTCTTCCAGTATCCAGGCAACTGCATTCACTGCCCCACAAACGCTGGGGCTGTCTCTTTCTGTACTCTCCCAAAGTCCAATACTATCTGCCTGGGCTGCTGAGCCGGAGCCAGCTCAGCAATTCCGAACGTCCAGGGATTCCTCCCACACCAAAGGTGCCGGGACCAAAAGCTCTTGCTGCTCTTCCAGTATCCAGGCAACTGCATTCACTGCCCCACAAACGCTGGGGCTGTCTCTTTCTGTACTCTCCCAAAGTCCAATACTATCTGCCTGGGCTGCTGAGCCGGAGCCAGCTCAGAAATTCCGAACGTCCAGGGATTCCTCCCACACCAAAGGTGCCAGGACCAAAAGCTCTTGCTGCTCTTCCAGTATCCAGGCAACTGCATTCACTGCCCCACAAACGCTGGGGCTGTCTCTTTCTGTACTCTCCCAAAGTCCAATACTATCTGCCTGGGCTGCTGAGCCGGAGCCAGCTCAGCAATTCCGAACGTCCAGGGATTCCTCCCACACCAAAGGTGCCGGGACCAAAAGCTCTTGCTGCTCTTCCAGTATCCAGGCAACTGCATTCACTGCCCCACAAACGCTGGGGCTGTCTCTTTCTGTACTCTCCCAAAGTCCAATACTATCTGCCTGGGCCGCTGAGCCGGAGCCAGCTCAGCAATTCCGAACGTCCAGGGATTCCTCCCACACCAAAGGTGCCGGCACCAAAAGCTCTTGCTGCTCTTCCAGTATCCAGGCAACTGCATTCACTGCCCCACAAACGCTGGGGCTGTCTCTTTCTGTACTCTCCCAAAGTCCAATACTATCTGCCTGGGCCGCTGAGCCGGAGCCAGCTCAGCAATTCCGAACGTCCAGGGATTCCTCCCACACCAAAGGTGCCGGCACCAAAAGCTCTTGCTGCTCTTCCAGTATCCAGGCAACTGCATTCACTGCCCCACAAACGCTGGGGCTGTCTCTTTCTGTACTCTCCCAAAGTCCAATACTATCTGCCTGGGCTGCTGAGCCGGAGCCAGCTCAGAAATTCCGAACGTCCAGGGATTCCTCCCACACCAAAGGTGCCAGGACCAAAAGCTCTTGCTGCTCTTCCAGTATCCAGGCAACTGCATTCACTGCCCCACAAACGCTGGGGCTGTCTCTTTCTGTACTCTCCCAAAGTCCAATACTATCTGCCTGGGCTGCTGAGCCGGAGCCAGCTCAGCAATTCCGAACGTCCAGGGATTCCTCCCACACCAAAGGTGCCAGGACCAAAAGCTCTTGCTGCTCTTCCAGTATCCAGGCAACTGCATTCACTGCCCCACAAACGCTGGGGCTGTCTCTTTCTGTACTCTCCCAAAGTCCAATACTATCTGCCTGGGCTGCTGAGCCGGAGCCAGCTCAGCAATTCCGAACGTCCAGGGATTCCTCCCACACCAAAGGTGCCAGGACCAAAAGCTCTTGCTGCTCTTCCAGTATCCAGGCAACTGCATTCACTGCCCCACAAACGCTGGGGCTGTCTCTTTCTGTACTCTCCCAAAGTCCAATACTATCTGCCTGGGCTGCTGAGCCGGAGCCAGCTCAGAAATTCCGAACGTCCAGGGATTCCTCCCACACCAAAGGTGCCGGCACCAAAAGCTCTTGCTGCTCTTCCAGTATCCAGGCAACTGCATTCACTGCCCCACAAACGCTGGGGCTGTCTCTTTCTGTACTCTCCCAAAGTCCAATACTATCTGCCTGGGCTGCTGAGCCGGAGCCAGCTCAGCAATTCCGAACGTCCAGGGATTCCTCCCACACCAAAGGTGCCAGGACCAAAAGCTCTTGCTGCTCTTCCAGTATCCAGGCAACTGCATTCACTGCCCCACAAACGCTGGGGCTGTCTCTTTCTGTACTCTCCCAAAGTCCAATACTATCTGCCTGGGCTGCTGAGCCGGAGCCAGCTCAGCAATTCCGAACGTCCAGGGATTCCTCCCACACCAAAGGTGCCGGCACCAAAAGCTCTTGCTGCTCTTCCAGTATCCAGGCAACTGCATTCACTGCCCCACAAACGCTGGGGCTGTCTCTTTCTGTACTCTCCCAAAGTCCAATACGTTCTGCCTGGGCCGCTGAGCCGGAGCCAGCTCAGCAATTCCGAACGTCCAGGGATTCCTCCCACACCAAAGGTGCCGGCACCAAAAGCTCTTGCTGCTCTTCCAGTATCCAGGCAACTGCATTCACTGCCCCACAAACGCTGGGGCTGTCTCTTTCTGTACTCTCCCAAAGTCCAATACTATCTGCCTGGGCTGCTGAGCCGGAGCCAGCTCAGAAATTCCGAACGTCCAGGGATTCCTCCCACACCAAAGGTGCCGGGACCAAAAGCTCTTGCTGCTCTTCCAGTATCCAGGCAACTGCATTCACTGCCCCACAAACGCTGGGGCTGTCTCTTTCTGTACTCTCCCAAAGTCCAATACTATCTGCCTGGGCTGCTGAGCCGGAGCCAGCTCAGAAATTCCGAACGTCCAGGGATTCCTCCCACACCAAAGGTGCCAGGACCAAAAGCTCTTGCTGCTCTTCCAGTATCCAGGCAACTGCATTCACTGCCCCACAAACGCTGGGGCTGTCTCTTTCTGTACTCTCCCAAAGTCCAATACTATCTGCCTGGGCTGCTGAGCCGGAGCCAGCTCAGCAATTCCGAACGTCCAGGGATTCCTCCCACACCAAAGGTGCCGGCACCAAAAGCTCTTGCTGCTCTTCCAGTATCCAGGCAACTGCATTCACTGCCCCACAAACGCTGGGGCTGTCTCTTTCTGTACTCTCCCAAAGTCCAATACTATCTGCCTGGGCTGCTGAGCCGGAGCCAGCTCAGCAATTCCGAACGTCCAGGGATTCCTCCCACACCAAAGGTGCCGGCACCAAAAGCTCTTGCTGCTCTTCCAGTATCCAGGCAACTGCATTCACTGCCCCACAAACGCTGGGGCTGTCTCTTTCTGTACTCTCCCAAAGTCCAATACTATCTGCCTGGGCTGCTGAGCCGGAGCCAGCTCAGCAATTCCGAACGTCCAGGGATTCCTCCCACACCAAAGGTGCCGGCACCAAAAGCTCTTGCTGCTCTTCCAGTATCCAGGCAACTGCATTCACTGCCCCACAAACGCTGGGGCTGTCTCTTTCTGTACTCTCCCAAAGTCCAATACTATCTGCCTGGGCTGCTGAGCCGGAGCCAGCTCAGAAATTCCGAACGTCCAGGGATTCCTCCCACACCAAAGGTGCCGGCACCAAAAGCTCTTGCTGCTCTTCCAGTATCCAGGCAACTGCATTCACTGCCCCACAAACGCTGGGGCTGTCTCTTTCTGTACTCTCCCAAAGTCCAATACTATCTGCCTGGGCTGCTGAGCCGGAGCCAGCTCAGCAATTCCGAACGTCCAGGGATTCCTCCCACACCAAAGGTGCCAGGACCAAAAGCTCTTGCTGCTCTTCCAGTATCCAGGCAACTGCATTCACTGCCCCACAAACGCTGGGGCTGTCTCTTTCTGTACTCTCCCAAAGTCCAATACTATCTGCCTGGGCTGCTGAGCCGGAGCCAGCTCAGAAATTCCGAACGTCCAGGGATTCCTCCCACACCAAAGGTGCCGGCACCAAAAGCTCTTGCTGCTCTTCCAGTATCCAGGCAACTGCATTCACTGCCCCACAAACGCTGGGGCTGTCTCTTTCTGTACTCTCCCAAAGTCCAATACTATCTGCCTGGGCTGCTGAGCCGGAGCCAGCTCAGAAATTCCGAACGGCCAGGGATTCCTCCCACACCAAAGGTGCCAGGACCAAAAGCTCTTGCTGCTCTTCCAGTATCCAGGCAACTGCATTCACTGCCCCACAAACGCTGGGGCTGTCTCTTTCTGTACTCTCCCAAAGTCCAATACTATCTGCCTGGGCTGCTGAGCCGGAGCCAGCTCAGCAATTCCGAACGTCCAGGGATTCCTCCCACACCAAAGGTGCCAGGACCAAAAGCTCTTGCTGCTCTTCCAGTATCCAGGCAACTGCATTCACTGCCCCACAAACGCTGGGGCTGTCTCTTTCTGTACTCTCCCAAAGTCCAATACTATCTGCCTGGGCTGCTGAGCCGGAGCCAGCTCAGCAATTCCGAACGTCCAGGGATTCCTCCCACACCAAAGGTGCCGGCACCAAAAGCTCTTGCTGCTCTTCCAGTATCCAGGCAACTGCATTCACTGCCCCACAAACGCTGGGGCTGTCTCTTTCTGTACTCTCCCAAAGTCCAATACTATCTGCCTGGGCTGCTGAGCCGGAGCCAGCTCAGCAATTCCGAACGTCCAGGGATTCCTCCCACACCAAAGGTGCCGGCACCAAAAGCTCTTGCTGCTCTTCCAGTATCCAGGCAACTGCATTCACTGCCCCACAAACGCTGGGGCTGTCTCTTTCTGTACTCTCCCAAAGTCCAATACTATCTGCCTGGGCTGCTGAGCCGGAGCCAGCTCAGAAATTCCGAACGTCCAGGGATTCCTCCCACACCAAAGGTGCCAGGACCAAAAGCTCTTGCTGCTCTTCCAGTATCCAGGCAACTGCATTCACTGCCCCACAAACGCTGGGGCTGTCTCTTTCTGTACTCTCCCAAAGTCCAATACTATCTGCCTGGGCTGCTGAGCCGGAGCCAGCTCAGAAATTCCGAACGTCCAGGGATTCCTCCCACACCAAAGGTGCCAGGACCAAAAGCTCTTGCTGCTCTTCCAGTATCCAGGCAACTGCATTCACTGCCCCACAAACGCTGGGGCTGTCTCTTTCTGTACTCTCCCAAAGTCCAATACTATCTGCCTGGGCTGCTGAGCCGGAGCCAGCTCAGCAATTCCGAACGTCCAGGGATTCCTCCCACACCAAAGGTGCCAGCACCAAAAGCTCTTGCTGCTCTTCCAGTATCCAGGCAACTGCATTCACTGCCCCACAAACGCTGGGGCTGTCTCTTTCTGTACTCTCCCAAAGTCCAATACTATCTGCCTGGGCTGCTGAGCCGGAGCCAGCTCAGCAATTCCGAACGTCCAGGGATTCCTCCCACACCAAAGGTGCCGGCACCAAAAGCTCTTGCTGCTCTTCCAGTATCCAGGCAACTGCATTCACTGCCCCACAAACGCTGGGGCTGTCTCTTTCTGTACTCTCCCAAAGTCCAATACTATCTGCCTGGGCTGCTGAGCCGGAGCCAGCTCAGCAATTCCGAACGTCCAGGGATTCCTCCCACACCAAAGGTGCCGGCACCAAAAGCTCTTGCTGCTCTTCCAGTATCCAGGCAACTGCATTCACTGCCCCACAAACGCTGGGGCTGTCTCTTTCTGTACTCTCCCAAAGTCCAATACTATCTGCCTGGGCTGCTGAGCCGGAGCCAGCTCAGCAATTCCGAACGTCCAGGGATTCCTCCCACACCAAAGGTGCCAGGACCAAAAGCTCTTGCTGCTCTTCCAGTATCCAGGCAACTGCATTCACTGCCCCACAAACGCTGGGGCTGTCTCTTTCTGTACTCTCCCAAAGTCCAATACTATCTGCCTGGGCTGCTGAGCCGGAGCCAGCTCAGCAATTCCGAACGTCCAGGGATTCCTCCCACACCAAAGGTGCCGGCACCAAAAGCTCTTGCTGCTCTTCCAGTATCCAGGCAACTGCATTCACTGCCCCACAAACGCTGGGGCTGTCTCTTTCTGTACTCTCCCAAAGTCCAATACTATCTGCCTGGGCTGCTGAGCCGGAGCCAGCTCAGAAATTCCGAACGTCCAGGGATTCCTCCCACACCAAAGGTGCCGGCACCAAAAGCTCTTGCTGCTCTTCCAGTATCCAGGCAACTGCATTCACTGCCCCACAAACGCTGGGGCTGTCTCTTTCTGTACTCTCCCAAAGTCCAATACTATCTGCCTGGGCTGCTGAGCCGGAGCCAGCTCAGAAATTCCGAACGTCCAGGGATTCCTCCCACACCAAAGGTGCCAGGACCAAAAGCTCTTGCTGCTCTTCCAGTATCCAGGCAACTGCATTCACTGCCCCACAAACGCTGGGGCTGTCTCTTTCTGTACTCTCCCAAAGTCCAATACTATCTGCCTGGGCTGCTGAGCCGGAGCCAGCTCAGCAATTCCGAACGTCCAGGGATTCCTCCCACACCAAAGGTGCCAGGACCAAAAGCTCTTGCTGCTCTTCCAGTATCCAGGCAACTGCATTCACTGCCCCACAAACGCTGGGGCTGTCTCTTTCTGTACTCTCCCAAAGTCCAATACTATCTGCCTGGGCTGCTGAGCCGGAGCCAGCTCAGCAATTCCGAACGTCCAGGGATTCCTCCCACACCAAAGGTGCCGGCACCAAAAGCTCTTGCTGCTCTTCCAGTATCCAGGCAACTGCATTCACTGCCCCACAAACGCTGGGGCTGTCTCTTTCTGTACTCTCCCAAAGTCCAATACTATCTGCCTGGGCTGCTGAGCCGGAGCCAGCTCAGCAATTCCGAACGTCCAGGGATTCCTCCCACACCAAAGGTGCCGGCACCAAAAGCTCTTGCTGCTCTTCCAGTATCCAGGCAACTGCATTCACTGCCCCACAAACGCTGGGGCTGTCTCTTTCTGTACTCTCCCAAAGTCCAATACTATCTGCCTGGGCTGCTGAGCCGGAGCCAGCTCAGCAATTCCGAACGTCCAGGGATTCCTCCCACACCAAAGGTGCCGGCACCAAAAGCTCTTGCTGCTCTTCCAGTATCCAGGCAACTGCATTCACTGCCCCACAAACGCTGGGGCTGTCTCTTTCTGTACTCTCCCAAAGTCCAATACTATCTGCCTGGGCTGCTGAGCCGGAGCCAGCTCAGCAATTCCGAACGTCCAGGGATTCCTCCCACACCAAAGGTGCCAGGACCAAAAGCTCTTGCTGCTCTTCCAGTATCCAGGCAACTGCATTCACTGCCCCACAAACGCTGGGGCTGTCTCTTTCTGTACTCTCCCAAAGTCCAATACTATCTGCCTGGGCTGCTGAGCCGGAGCCAGCTCAGAAATTCCGAACGGCCAGGGATTCCTCCCACACCAAAGGTGCCAGGACCAAAAGCTCTTGCTGCTCTTCCAGTATCCAGGCAACTGCATTCACTGCCCCACAAACGCTGGGGCTGTCTCTTTCTGTACTCTCCCAAAGTCCAATACTATCTGCCTGGGCTGCTGAGCCGGAGCCAGCTCAGCAATTCCGAACGTCCAGGGATTCCTCCCACACCAAAGGTGCCGGCACCAAAAGCTCTTGCTGCTCTTCCAGTATCCAGGCAACTGCATTCACTGCCCCACAAACGCTGGGGCTGTCTCTTTCTGTACTCTCCCAAAGTCCAATACTATCTGCCTGGGCTGCTGAGCCGGAGCCAGCTCAGCAATTCCGAACGTCCAGGGATTCCTCCCACACCAAAGGTGCCGGCACCAAAAGCTCTTGCTGCTCTTCCAGTATCCAGGCAACTGCATTCACTGCCCCACAAACGCTGGGGCTGTCTCTTTCTGTACTCTCCCAAAGTCCAATACTATCTGCCTGGGCTGCTGAGCCGGAGCCAGCTCAGCAATTCCGAACGTCCAGGGATTCCTCCCACACCAAAGGTGCCGGGACCAAAAGCTCTTGCTGCTCTTCCAGTATCCAGGCAACTGCATTCACTGCCCCACAAACGCTGGGGCTGTCTCTTTCTGTACTCTCCCAAAGTCCAATACTATCTGCCTGGGCTGCTGAGCCGGAGCCAGCTCAGAAATTCCGAACGTCCAGGGATTCCTCCCACACCAAAGGTGCCAGGACCAAAAGCTCTTGCTGCTCTTCCAGTATCCAGGCAACTGCATTCACTGCCCCACAAACGCTGGGGCTGTCTCTTTCTGTACTCTCCCAAAGTCCAATACTATCTGCCTGGGCTGCTGAGCCGGAGCCAGCTCAGAAATTCCGAACGTCCAGGGATTCCTCCCACACCAAAGGTGCCGGGACCAAAAGCTCTTGCTGCTCTTCCAGTATCCAGGCAACTGCATTCACTGCCCCACAAACGCTGGGGCTGTCTCTTTCTGTACTCTCCCAAAGTCCAATACTATCTGCCTGGGCTGCTGAGCCGGAGCCAGCTCAGCAATTCCGAACGTCCAGGGATTCCTCCCACACCAAAGGTGCCAGGACCAAAAGCTCTTGCTGCTCTTCCAGTATCCAGGCAACTGCATTCACTGCCCCACAAACGCTGGGGCTGTCTCTTTCTGTACTCTCCCAAAGTCCAATACTATCTGCCTGGGCTGCTGAGCCGGAGCCAGCTCAGCAATTCCGAACGTCCAGGGATTCCTCCCACACCAAAGGTGCCAGGACCAAAAGCTCTTGCTGCTCTTCCAGTATCCAGGCAACTGCATTCACTGCCCCACAAACGCTGGGGCTGTCTCTTTCTGTACTCTCCCAAAGTCCAATACTATCTGCCTGGGCTGCTGAGCCGGAGCCAGCTCAGCAATTCCGAACGTCCAGGGATTCCTCCCACACCAAAGGTGCCGGGACCAAAAGCTCTTGCTGCTCTTCCAGTATCCAGGCAACTGCATTCACTGCCCCACAAACGCTGGGGCTGTCTCTTTCTGTACTCTCCCAAAGTCCAATACTATCTGCCTGGGCTGCTGAGCCGGAGCCAGCTCAGCAATTCCGAACGTCCAGGGATTCCTCCCACACCAAAGGTGCCAGGACCAAAAGCTCTTGCTGCTCTTCCAGTATCCAGGCAACTGCATTCACTGCCCCACAAACGCTGGGGCTGTCTCTTTCTGTACTCTCCCAAAGTCCAATACTATCTGCCTGGGCTGCTGAGCCGGAGCCAGCTCAGCAATTCCGAACGTCCAGGGATTCCTCCCACACCAAAGGTGCCGGCACCAAAAGCTCTTGCTGCTCTTCCAGTATCCAGGCAACTGCATTCACTGCCCCACAAACGCTGGGGCTGTCTCTTTCTGTACTCTCCCAAAGTCCAATACTATCTGCCTGGGCTGCTGAGCCGGAGCCAGCTCAGAAATTCCGAACGTCCAGGGATTCCTCCCACACCAAAGGTGCCAGGACCAAAAGCTCTTGCTGCTCTTCCAGTATCCAGGCAACTGCATTCACTGCCCCACAAACGCTGGGGCTGTCTCTTTCTGTACTCTCCCAAAGTCCAATACTATCTGCCTGGGCTGCTGAGCCGGAGCCAGCTCAGAAATTCCGAACGTCCAGGGATTCCTCCCACACCAAAGGTGCCAGGACAAAAAGCTCTTGCTGCTCTTCCAGTATCCAGGCAACTGCATTCACTGCCCCACAAACGCTGGGGCTGTCTCTTTCTGTACTCTCCCAAAGTCCAATACTATCTGCCTGGGCTGCTGAGCCGGAGCCAGCTCAGCAATTCCGAACGTCCAGGGATTCCTCCCACACCAAAGGTGCCAGGACCAAAAGCTCTTGCTGCTCTTCCAGTATCCAGGCAACTGCATTCACTGCCCCACAAACGCTGGGGCTGTCTCTTTCTGTACTCTCCCAAAGTCCAATACTATCTGCCTGGGCTGCTGAGCCGGAGCCAGCTCAGCAATTCCGAACGTCCAGGGATTCCTCCCACACCAAAGGTGCCGGCACCAAAAGCTCTTGCTGCTCTTCCAGTATCCAGGCAACTGCATTCACTGCCCCACAAACGCTGGGGCTGTCTCTTTCTGTACTCTCCCAAAGTCCAATACTATCTGCCTGGGCTGCTGAGCCGGAGCCAGCTCAGCAATTCCGAACGTCCAGGGATTCCTCCCACACCAAAGGTGCCGGCACCAAAAGCTCTTGCTGCTCTTCCAGTATCCAGGCAACTGCATTCACTGCCCCACAAACGCTGGGGCTGTCTCTTTCTGTACTCTCCCAAAGTCCAATACTATCTGCCTGGGCTGCTGAGCCGGAGCCAGCTCAGCAATTCCGAACGTCCAGGGATTCCTCCCACACCAAAGGTGCCGGCACCAAAAGCTCTTGCTGCTCTTCCAGTATCCAGGCAACTGCATTCACTGCCCCACAAACGCTGGGGCTGTCTCTTTCTGTACTCTCCCAAAGTCCAATACTATCTGCCTGGGCTGCTGAGCCGGAGCCAGCTCAGCAATTCCGAACGTCCAGGGATTCCTCCCACACCAAAGGTGCCAGGACCAAAAGCTCTTGCTGCTCTTCCAGTATCCAGGCAACTGCATTCACTGCCCCACAAACGCTGGGGCTGTCTCTTTCTGTACTCTCCCAAAGTCCAATACTATCTGCCTGGGCTGCTGAGCCGGAGCCAGCTCAGCAATTCCGAACGTCCAGGGATTCCTCCCACACCAAAGGTGCCAGGACCAAAAGCTCTTGCTGCTCTTCCAGTATCCAGGCAACTGCATTCACTGCCCCACAAACGCTGGGGCTGTCTCTTTCTGTACTCTCCCAAAGTCCAATACTATCTGCCTGGGCTGCTGAGCCGGAGCCAGCTCAGCAATTCCGAACGTCCAGGGATTCCTCCCACACCAAAGGTGCCAGGACCAAAAGCTCTTGCTGCTCTTCCAGTATCCAGGCAACTGCATTCACTGCCCCACAAACGCTGGGGCTGTCTCTTTCTGTACTCTCCCAAAGTCCAATACTATCTGCCTGGGCTGCTGAGCCGGAGCCAGCTCAGCAATTCCGAACGTCCAGGGATTCCTCCCACACCAAAGGTGCCGGCACCAAAAGCTCTTGCTGCTCTTCCAGTATCCAGGCAACTGCATTCACTGCCCCACAAACGCTGGGGCTGTCTCTTTCTGTACTCTCCCAAAGTCCAATACTATCTGCCTGGGCTGCTGAGCCGGAGCCAGCTCAGCAATTCCGAACGTCCAGGGATTCCTCCCACACCAAAGGTGCCAGGACCAAAAGCTCTTGCTGCTCTTCCAGTATCCAGGCAACTGCATTCACTGCCCCACAAACGCTGGGGCTGTCTCTTTCTGTACTCTCCCAAAGTCCAATACTATCTGCCTGGGCTGCTGAGCCGGAGCCAGCTCAGAAATTCCGAACGTCCAGGGATTCCTCCCACACCAAAGGTGCCAGGACCAAAAGCTCTTGCTGCTCTTCCAGTATCCAGGCAACTGCATTCACTGCCCCACAAACGCTGGGGCTGTCTCTTTCTGTACTCTCCCAAAGTCCAATACTATCTGCCTGGGCTGCTGAGCCGGAGCCAGCTCAGAAATTCCGAACGTCCAGGGATTCCTCCCACACCAAAGGTGCCAGGACCAAAAGCTCTTGCTGCTCTTCCAGTATCCAGGCAACTGCATTCACTGCCCCACAAACGCTGGGGCTGTCTCTTTCTGTACTCTCCCAAAGTCCAATACTATCTGCCTGGGCTGCTGAGCCGGAGCCAGCTCAGCAATTCCGAACGTCCAGGGATTCCTCCCACACCAAAGGTGCCAGGACCAAAAGCTCTTGCTGCTCTTCCAGTATCCAGGCAACTGCATTCACTGCCCCACAAACGCTGGGGCTGTCTCTTTCTGTACTCTCCCAAAGTCCAATACTATCTGCCTGGGCTGCTGAGCCGGAGCCAGCTCAGCAATTCCGAACGTCCAGGGATTCCTCCCACACCAAAGGTGCCGGCACCAAAAGCTCTTGCTGCTCTTCCAGTATCCAGGCAACTGCATTCACTGCCCCACAAACGCTGGGGCTGTCTCTTTCTGTACTCTCCCAAAGTCCAATACTATCTGCCTGGGCTGCTGAGCCGGAGCCAGCTCAGCAATTCCGAACGTCCAGGGATTCCTCCCACACCAAAGGTGCCGGCACCAAAAGCTCTTGCTGCTCTTCCAGTATCCAGGCAACTGCATTCACTGCCCCACAAACGCTGGGGCTGTCTCTTTCTGTACTCTCCCAAAGTCCAATACTATCTGCCTGGGCTGCTGAGCCGGAGCCAGCTCAGCAATTCCGAACGTCCAGGGATTCCTCCCACACCAAAGGTGCCGGCACCAAAAGCTCTTGCTGCTCTTCCAGTATCCAGGCAACTGCATTCACTGCCCCACAAACGCTGGGGCTGTCTCTTTCTGTACTCTCCCAAAGTCCAATACTATCTGCCTGGGCTGCTGAGCCGGAGCCAGCTCAGCAATTCCGAACGTCCAGGGATTCCTCCCACACCAAAGGTGCCGGCACCAAAAGCTCTTGCTGCTCTTCCAGTATCCAGGCAACTGCATTCACTGCCCCACAAACGCTGGGGCTGTCTCTTTCTGTACTCTCCCAAAGTCCAATACTATATGCCTGGGCCGCTGAGGCGGAACCAGCTCAGCAATAGCGAACGTCCAGGGATTCCTCCCACACCAAAGGTGCCGGGACCAAAAGCTCTTGCTGCTCTTCCAGTATCCAGGCAACTGCATTCACTGCCCCACAAACGCTGGGGCTGTCTCTTTCTGTACTCTCCCAAAGTCCAATACTATCTGCCTGGGCTGCTGAGCCGGAGCCAGCTCAGCAATTCCGAACGTCCAGGGATTCCTCCCACACCAAAGGTGCCAGGACCAAAAGCTCTTGCTGCTCTTCCAGTATCCAGGCAACTGCATTCACTGCCCCACAAACGCTGGGGCTGTCTCTTTCTGTACTCTCCCAAAGTCCAATACTATCTGCCTGGGCTGCTGAGCCGGAGCCAGCTCAGCAATTCCGAACGTCCAGGGATTCCTCCCACACCAAAGGTGCCAGCACCAAAAGCTCTTGCTGCTCTTCCAGTATCCAGGCAACTGCATTCACTGCCCCACAAACGCTGGGGCTGTCTCTTTCTGTACTCTCCCAAAGTCCAATACTATCTGCCTGGGCTGCTGAGCCGGAGCCAGCTCAGCAATTCCGAACGTCCAGGGATTCCTCCCACACCAAAGGTGCCGGCACCAAAAGCTCTTGCTGCTCTTCCAGTATCCAGGCAACTGCATTCACTGCCCCACAAACGCTGGGGCTGTCTCTTTCTGTACTCTCCCAAAGTCCAATACTATCTGCCTGGGCTGCTGAGCCGGAGCCAGCTCAGCAATTCCGAACGTCCAGGGATTCCTCCCACACCAAAGGTGCCGGCACCAAAAGCTCTTGCTGCTCTTCCAGTATCCAGGCAACTGCATTCACTGCCCCACAAACGCTGGGGCTGTCTCTTTCTGTACTCTCCCAAAGTCCAATACTATCTGCCTGGGCTGCTGAGCCGGAGCCAGCTCAGCAATTCCGAACGTCCAGGGATTCCTCCCACACCAAAGGTGCCGGCACCAAAAGCTCTTGCTGCTCTTCCAGTATCCAGGCAACTGCATTCACTGCCCCACAAACGCTGGGGCTGTCTCTTTCTGTACTCTCCCAAAGTCCAATACTATCTGCCTGGGCTGCTGAGCCGGAGCCAGCTCAGCAATTCCGAACGTCCAGGGATTCCTCCCACACCAAAGGTGCCGGCACCAAAAGCTCTTGCTGCTCTTCCAGTATCCAGGCAACTGCATTCACTGCCCCACAAACGCTGGGGCTGTCTCTTTCTGTACTCTCCCAAAGTCCAATACTATCTGCCTGGGCTGCTGAGCCGGAGCCAGCTCAGCAATTCCGAACGTCCAGGGATTCCTCCCACACCAAAGGTGCCAGGACCAAAAGCTCTTGCTGCTCTTCCAGTATCCAGGCAACTGCATTCACTGCCCCACAAACGCTGGGGCTGTCTCTTTCTGTACTCTCCCAAAGTCCAATACTATCTGCCTGGGCTGCTGAGCCGGAGCCAGCTCAGCAATTCCGAACGTCCAGGGATTCCTCCCACACCAAAGGTGCCGGCACCAAAAGCTCTTGCTGCTCTTCCAGTATCCAGGCAACTGCATTCACTGCCCCACAAACGCTGGGGCTGTCTCTTTCTGTACTCTCCCAAAGTCCAATACTATCTGCCTGGGCTGCTGAGCCGGAGCCAGCTCAGCAATTCCGAACGTCCAGGGATTCCTCCCACACCAAAGGTGCCAGGACCAAAAGCTCTTGCTGCTCTTCCAGTATCCAGGCAACTGCATTCACTGCCCCACAAACGCTGGGGCTGTCTCTTTCTGTACTCTCCCAAAGTCCAATACTATCTGCCTGGGCTGCTGAGCCGGAGCCAGCTCAGCAATTCCGAACGTCCAGGGATTCCTCCCACACCAAAGGTGCCGGCACCAAAAGCTCTTGCTGCTCTTCCAGTATCCAGGCAACTGCATTCACTGCCCCACAAACGCTGGGGCTGTCTCTTTCTGTACTCTCCCAAAGTCCAATACTATCTGCCTGGGCCGCTGAGCCGGAGCCAGCTCAGCAATTCCGAACGTCCAGGGATTCCTCCCACACCAAAGGTGCCAGGACCAAAAGCTCTTGCTGCTCTTCCAGTATCCAGGCAACTGCATTCACTGCCCCACAAACGCTGGGGCTGTCTCTTTCTGTACTCTCCCAAAGTCCAATACTATCTGCCTGGGCTGCTGAGCCGGAGCCAGCTCAGCAATTCCGAACGTCCAGGGATTCCTCCCACACCAAAGGTGCCGGCACCAAAAGCTCTTGCTGCTCTTCCAGTATCCAGGCAACTGCATTCACTGCCCCACAAACGCTGGGGCTGTCTCTTTCTGTACTCTCCCAAAGTCCAATACTATCTGCCTGGGCTGCTGAGCCGGAGCCAGCTCAGCAATTCCGAACGTCCAGGGATTCCTCCCACACCAAAGGTGCCAGGACCAAAAGCTCTTGCTGCTCTTCCAGTATCCAGGCAACTGCATTCACTGCCCCACAAACGCTGGGGCTGTCTCTTTCTGTACTCTCCCAAAGTCCAATACTATCTGCCTGGGCTGCTGAGCCGGAGCCAGCTCAGCAATTCCGAACGTCCAGGGATTCCTCCCACACCAAAGGTGCCGGCACCAAAAGCTCTTGCTGCTCTTCCAGTATCCAGGCAACTGCATTCACTGCCCCACAAACGCTGGGGCTGTCTCTTTCTGTACTCTCCCAAAGTCCAATACTATCTGCCTGGGCTGCTGAGCCGGAGCCAGCTCAGCAATTCCGAACGTCCAGGGATTCCTCCCACACCAAAGGTGCCGGCACCAAAAGCTCTTGCTGCTCTTCCAGTATCCAGGCAACTGCATTCACTGCCCCACAAACGCTGGGGCTGTCTCTTTCTGTACTCTCCCAAAGTCCAATACTATCTGCCTGGGCTGCTGAGCCGGAGCCAGCTCAGCAATTCCGAACGTCCAGGGATTCCTCCCACACCAAAGGTGCCGGCACCAAAAGCTCTTGCTGCTCTTCCAGTATCCAGGCAACTGCATTCACTGCCCCACAAACGCTGGGGCTGTCTCTTTCTGTACTCTCCCAAAGTCCAATACTATCTGCCTGGGCTGCTGAGCCGGAGCCAGCTCAGCAATTCCGAACGTCCAGGGATTCCTCCCACACCAAAGGTGCCGGCACCAAAAGCTCTTGCTGCTCTTCCAGTATCCAGGCAACTGCATTCACTGCCCCACAAACGCTGGGGCTGTCTCTTTCTGTACTCTCCCAAAGTCCAATACTATCTGCCTGGGCTGCTGAGCCGGAGCCAGCTCAGCAATTCTGAACGTCCAGGGATTCCTCCCACACCAAAGGTGCCGGCACCAAAAGCTCTTGCTGCTCTTCCAGTATCCAGGCAACTGCATTCACTGCCCCACAAACGCTGGGGCTGTCTCTTTCTGTACTCTCCCAAAGTCCAATACTATCTGCCTGGGCTGCTGAGCCGGAGCCAGCTCAGCAATTCCGAACGTCCAGGGATTCCTCCCACACCAAAGGTGCCGGCACCAAAAGCTCTTGCTGCTCTTCCAGTATCCAGGCAACTGCATTCACTGCCCCACAAACGCTGGGGCTGTCTCTTTCTGTACTCTCCCAAAGTCCAATACTATCTGCCTGGGCTGCTGAGCCGGAGCCAGCTCAGCAATTCCGAACGTCCAGGGATTCCTCCCACACCAAAGGTGCCGGCACCAAAAGCTCTTGCTGCTCTTCCAGTATCCAGGCAACCGCATTCACTGCCCCACAAACGCTGGGGCTGTCTCTTTCTGTACTCTCCCAAAGTCCAATACTATCTGCCTGGGCTGCTGAGCCGGAGCCAGCTCAGCAATTCCGAACGTCCAGGGATTCCTCCCACACCAAAGGTGCCGGCACCAAAAGCTCTTGCTGCTCTTCCAGTATCCAGGCAACTGCATTCACTGCCCCACAAACGCTGGGGCTGTCTCTTTCTGTACTCTCCCAAAGTCCAATACTATCTGCCTGGGCTGCTGAGCCGGAGCCAGCTCAGCAATTCCGAACGTCCAGGGATTCCTCCCACACCAAAGGTGCCGGCACCAAAAGCTCTTGCTGCTCTTCCAGTATCCAGGCAACTGCATTCACTGCCCCACAAACGCTGGGGCTGTCTCTTTCTGTACTCTCCCAAAGTCCAATACTATCTGCCTGGGCTGCTGAGCCGGAGCCAGCTCAGCAATTCCGAACGTCCAGGGATTCCTCCCACACCAAAGGTGCCGGCACCAAAAGCTCTTGCTGCTCTTCCAGTATCCAGGCAACTGCATTCACTGCCCCACAAACGCTGGGGCTGTCTCTTTCTGTACTCTCCCAAAGTCCAATACTATCTGCCTGGGCTGCTGAGCCGGAGCCAGCTCAGCAATTCCGAACGTCCAGGGATTCCTCCCACACCAAAGGTGCCGGCACCAAAAGCTCTTGCTGCTCTTCCAGTATCCAGGCAACTGCATTCACTGCCCCACAAACGCTGGGGCTGTCTCTTTCTGTACTCTCCCAAAGTCCAATACTATCTGCCTGGGCTGCTGAGCCGGAGCCAGCTCAGCAATTCCGAACGTCCAGGGATTCCTCCCACACCAAAGGTGCCGGCACCAAAAGCTCTTGCTGCTCTTCCAGTATCCAGGCAACTGCATTCACTGCCCCACAAACGCTGGGGCTGTCTCTTTCTGTACTCTCCCAAAGTCCAATACTATCTGCCTGGGCTGCTGAGCCGGAGCCAGCTCAGCAATTCCGAACGTCCAGGGATTCCTCCCACACCAAAGGTGCCGGCACCAAAAGCTCTTGCTGCTCTTCCAGTATCCAGGCAACTGCATTCACTGCCCCACAAACGCTGGGGCTGTCTCTTTCTGTACTCTCCCAAAGTCCAATACTATCTGCCTGGGCTGCTGAGCCGGAGCCAGCTCAGCAATTCCGAACGTCCAGGGATTCCTCCCACACCAAAGGTGCCGGCACCAAAAGCTCTTGCTGCTCTTCCAGTATCCAGGCAACTGCATTCACTGCCCCACAAACGCTGGGGCTGTCTCTTTCTGTACTCTCCCAAAGTCCAATACTATCTGCCTGGGCTGCTGAGCCGGAGCCAGCTCAGCAATTCTGAACGTCCAGGGATTCCTCCCACACCAAAGGTGCCGGCACCAAAAGCTCTTGCTGCTCTTCCAGTATCCAGGCAACTGCATTCACTGCCCCACAAACGCTGGGGCTGTCTCTTTCTGTACTCTCCCAAAGTCCAATACTATCTGCCTGGGCTGCTGAGCCGGAGCCAGCTCAGCAATTCCGAACGTCCAGGGATTCCTCCCACACCAAAGGTGCCGGCACCAAAAGCTCTTGCTGCTCTTCCAGTATCCAGGCAACTGCATTCACTGCCCCACAAACGCTGGGGCTGTCTCTTTCTGTACTCTCCCAAAGTCCAATACTATCTGCCTGGGCTGCTGAGCCGGAGCCAGCTCAGCAATTCCGAACGTCCAGGGATTCCTCCCACACCAAAGGTGCCGGCACCAAAAGCTCTTGCTGCTCTTCCAGTATCCAGGCAACTGCATTCACTGCCCCACAAACGCTGGGGCTGTCTCTTTCTGTACTCTCCCAAAGTCCAATACTATCTGCCTGGGCTGCTGAGCCGGAGCCAGCTCAGCAATTCCGAACGTCCAGGGATTCCTCCCACACCAAAGGTGCCGGCACCAAAAGCTCTTGCTGCTCTTCCAGTATCCAGGCAACTGCATTCACTGCCCCACAAACGCTGGGGCTGTCTCTTTCTGTACTCTCCCAAAGTCCAATACTATCTGCCTGGGCTGCTGAGCCGGAGCCAGCTCAGCAATTCCGAACGTCCAGGGATTCCTCCCACACCAAAGGTGCCGGCACCAAAAGCTCTTGCTGCTCTTCCAGTATCCAGGCAACTGCATTCACTGCCCCACAAACGCTGGGGCTGTCTCTTTCTGTACTCTCCCAAAGTCCAATACTATCTGCCTGGGCTGCTGAGCCGGAGCCAGCTCAGCAATTCCGAACGTCCAGGGATTCCTCCCACACCAAAGGTGCCGGCACCAAAAGCTCTTGCTGCTCTTCCAGTATCCAGGCAACTGCATTCACTGCCCCACAAACGCTGGGGCTGTCTCTTTCTGTACTCTCCCAAAGTCCAATACTATCTGCCTGGGCTGCTGAGCCGGAGCCAGCTCAGCAATTCCGAACGTCCAGGGATTCCTCCCACACCAAAGGTGCCGGCACCAAAAGCTCTTGCTGCTCTTCCAGTATCCAGGCAACTGCATTCACTGCCCCACAAACGCTGGGGCTGTCTCTTTCTGTACTCTCCCAAAGTCCAATACTATCTGCCTGGGCTGCTGAGCCGGAGCCAGCTCAGCAATTCCGAACGTCCAGGGATTCCTCCCACACCAAAGGTGCCGGGACCAAAAGCTCTTGCTGCTCTTCCAGTATCCAGGCAACTGCATTCACTGCCCCACAAACGCTGGGGCTGTCTCTTTCTGTACTCTCCCAAAGTCCAATACTATCTGCCTGGGCTGCTGAGCCGGAGCCAGCTCAGCAATTCCGAACGTCCAGGGATTCCTCCCACACCAAAGGTGCCGGCACCAAAAGCTCTTGCTGCTCTTCCAGTATCCAGGCAACTGCATTCACTGCCCCACAAACGCTGGGGCTGTCTCTTTCTGTACTCTCCCAAAGTCCAATACTATCTGCCTGGGCTGCTGAGCCGGAGCCAGCTCAGCAATTCCGAACGTCCAGGGATTCCTCCCACACCAAAGGTGCCGGCACCAAAAGCTCTTGCTGCTCTTCCAGTATCCAGGCAACTGCATTCACTGCCCCACAAACGCTGGGGCTGTCTCTTTCTGTACTCTCCCAAAGTCCAATACTATCTGCCTGGGCTGCTGAGCCGGAGCCAGCTCAGCAATTCCGAACGTCCAGGGATTCCTCCCACACCAAAGGTGCCGGCACCAAAAGCTCTTGCTGCTCTTCCAGTATCCAGGCAACTGCATTCACTGCCCCACAAACGCTGGGGCTGTCTCTTTCTGTACTCTCCCAAAGTCCAATACTATCTGCCTGGGCTGCTGAGCCGGAGCCAGCTCAGCAATTCCGAACGTCCAGGGATTCCTCCCACACCAAAGGTGCCGGCACCAAAAGCTCTTGCTGCTCTTCCAGTATCCAGGCAACTGCATTCACTGCCCCACAAACGCTGGGGCTGTCTCTTTCTGTACTCTCCCAAAGTCCAATACTATCTGCCTGGGCTGCTGAGCCGGAGCCAGCTCAGCAATTCCGAACGTCCAGGGATTCCTCCCACACCAAAGGTGCCGGCACCAAAAGCTCTTGCTGCTCTTCCAGTATCCAGGCAACTGCATTCACTGCCCCACAAACGCTGGGGCTGTCTCTTTCTGTACTCTCCCAAAGTCCAATACTATCTGCCTGGGCTGCTGAGCCGGAGCCAGCTCAGCAATTCCGAACGTCCAGGGATTCCTCCCACACCAAAGGTGCCGGCACCAAAAGCTCTTGCTGCTCTTCCAGTATCCAGGCAACTGCATTCACTGCCCCACAAACGCTGGGGCTGTCTCTTTCTGTACTCTCCCAAAGTCCAATACTATCTGCCTGGGCTGCTGAGCCGGAGCCAGCTCAGCAATTCCGAACGTCCAGGGATTCCTCCCACACCAAAGGTGCCGGCACCAAAAGCTCTTGCTGCTCTTCCAGTATCCAGGCAACTGCATTCACTGCCCCACAAACGCTGGGGCTGTCTCTTTCTGTACTCTCCCAAAGTCCAATACTATCTGCCTGGGCTGCTGAGCCGGAGCCAGCTCAGCAATTCCGAACGTCCAGGGATTCCTCCCACACCAAAGGTGCCGGCACCAAAAGCTCTTGCTGCTCTTCCAGTATCCAGGCAACTGCATTCACTGCCCCACAAACGCTGGGGCTGTCTCTTTCTGTACTCTCCCAAAGTCCAATACTATCTGCCTGGGCTGCTGAGCCGGAGCCAGCTCAGCAATTCCGAACGTCCAGGGATTCCTCCCACACCAAAGGTGCCGGCACCAAAAGCTCTTGCTGCTCTTCCAGTATCCAGGCAACTGCATTCACTGCCCCACAAACGCTGGGGCTGTCTCTTTCTGTACTCTCCCAAAGTCCAATACTATCTGCCTGGGCTGCTGAGCCGGAGCCAGCTCAGCAATTCCGAACGTCCAGGGATTCCTCCCACACCAAAGGTGCCGGCACCAAAAGCTCTTGCTGCTCTTCCAGTATCCAGGCAACTGCATTCACTGCCCCACAAACGCTGGGGCTGTCTCTTTCTGTACTCTCCCAAAGTCCAATACTATCTGCCTGGGCTGCTGAGCCGGAGCCAGCTCAGCAATTCCGAACGTCCAGGGATTCCTCCCACACCAAAGGTGCCGGCACCAAAAGCTCTTGCTGCTCTTCCAGTATCCAGGCAACTGCATTCACTGCCCCACAAACGCTGGGGCTGTCTCTTTCTGTACTCTCCCAAAGTCCAATACTATCTGCCTGGGCTGCTGAGCCGGAGCCAGCTCAGCAATTCCGAACGTCCAGGGATTCCTCCCACACCAAAGGTGCCGGCACCAAAAGCTCTTGCTGCTCTTCCAGTATCCAGGCAACCGCATTCACTGCCCCACAAACGCTGGGGCTGTCTCTTTCTGTACTCTCCCAAAGTCCAATACTATCTGCCTGGGCTGCTGAGCCGGAGCCAGCTCAGCAATTCCGAACGTCCAGGGATTCCTCCCACACCAAAGGTGCCGGCACCAAAAGCTCTTGCTGCTCTTCCAGTATCCAGGCAACTGCATTCACTGCCCCACAAACGCTGGGGCTGTCTCTTTCTGTACTCTCCCAAAGTCCAATACTATCTGCCTGGGCTGCTGAGCCGGAGCCAGCTCAGCAATTCCGAACGTCCAGGGATTCCTCCCACACCAAAGGTGCCGGCACCAAAAGCTCTTGCTGCTCTTCCAGTATCCAGGCAACCGCATTCACTGCCCCACAAACGCTGGGGCTGTCTCTTTCTGTACTCTCCCAAAGTCCAATACTATCTGCCTGGGCTGCTGAGCCGGAGCCAGCTCAGCAATTCCGAACGTCCAGGGATTCCTCCCACACCAAAGGTGCCGGCACCAAAAGCTCTTGCTGCTCTTCCAGTATCCAGGCAACTGCATTCACTGCCCCACAAACGCTGGGGCTGTCTCTTTCTGTACTCTCCCAAAGTCCAATACTATCTGCCTGGGCTGCTGAGCCGGAGCCAGCTCAGCAATTCCGAACGTCCAGGGATTCCTCCCACACCAAAGGTGCCGGCACCAAAAGCTCTTGCTGCTCTTCCAGTATCCAGGCAACTGCATTCACTGCCCCACAAACGCTGGGGCTGTCTCTTTCTGTACTCTCCCAAAGTCCAATACTATCTGCCTGGGCTGCTGAGCCGGAGCCAGCTCAGCAATTCCGAACGTCCAGGGATTCCTCCCACACCAAAGGTGCCGGCACCAAAAGCTCTTGCTGCTCTTCCAGTATCCAGGCAACTGCATTCACTGCCCCACAAACGCTGGGGCTGTCTCTTTCTGTACTCTCCCAAAGTCCAATACTATCTGCCTGGGCTGCTGAGCCGGAGCCAGCTCTAGCAATTCCGAACGTCCAGGGATTCCTCCCACACCAAAGGTGCCGGCACCAAAAGCTCTTGCTGCTCTTCCAGTATCCAGGCAACTGCATTCACTGCCCCACAAACGCTGGGGCTGTCTCTTTCTGTACTCTCCCAAAGTCCAATACTATCTGCCTGGGCTGCTGAGCCGGAGCCAGCTCAGCAATTCCGAACGTCCAGGGATTCCTCCCACACCAAAGGTGCCGGCACCAAAAGCTCTTGCTGCTCTTCCAGTATCCAGGCAACCGCATTCACTGCCCCACAAACGCTGGGGCTGTCTCTTTCTGTACTCTCCCAAAGTCCAATACTATCTGCCTGGGCTGCTGAGCCGGAGCCAGCTCAGCAATTCCGAACGTCCAGGGATTCCTCCCACACCAAAGGTGCCGGCACCAAAAGCTCTTGCTGCTCTTCCAGTATCCAGGCAACTGCATTCACTGCCCCACAAACGCTGGGGCTGTCTCTTTCTGTACTCTCCCAAAGTCCAATACTATCTGCCTGGGCTGCTGAGCCGGAGCCAGCTCAGCAATTCCGAACGTCCAGGGATTCCTCCCACACCAAAGGTGCCGGCACCAAAAGCTCTTGCTGCTCTTCCAGTATCCAGGCAACTGCATTCACTGCCCCACAAACGCTGGGGCTGTCTCTTTCTGTACTCTCCCAAAGTCCAATACTATCTGCCTGGGCTGCTGAGCCGGAGCCAGCTCAGCAATTCCGAACGTCCAGGGATTCCTCCCACACCAAAGGTGCCGGCACCAAAAGCTCTTGCTGCTCTTCCAGTATCCAGGCAACCGCATTCACTGCCCCACAAACGCTGGGGCTGTCTCTTTCTGTACTCTCCCAAAGTCCAATACTATCTGCCTGGGCTGCTGAGCCGGAGCCAGCTCAGCAATTCCGAACGTCCAGGGATTCCTCCCACACCAAAGGTGCCGGCACCAAAAGCTCTTGCTGCTCTTCCAGTATCCAGGCAACTGCATTCACTGCCCCACAAACGCTGGGGCTGTCTCTTTCTGTACTCTCCCAAAGTCCAATACTATCTGCCTGGGCTGCTGAGCCGGAGCCAGCTCAGCAATTCCGAACGTCCAGGGATTCCTCCCACACCAAAGGTGCCGGCACCAAAAGCTCTTGCTGCTCTTCCAGTATCCAGGCAACTGCATTCACTGCCCCACAAACGCTGGGGCTGTCTCTTTCTGTACTCTCCCAAAGTCCAATACTATCTGCCTGGGCTGCTGAGCCGGAGCCAGCTCAGCAATTCCGAACGTCCAGGGATTCCTCCCACACCAAAGGTGCCGGCACCAAAAGCTCTTGCTGCTCTTCCAGTATCCAGGCAACTGCATTCACTGCCCCACAAACGCTGGGGCTGTCTCTTTCTGTACTCTCCCAAAGTCCAATACTATCTGCCTGGGCTGCTGAGCCGGAGCCAGCTCAGCAATTCCGAACGTCCAGGGATTCCTCCCACACCAAAGGTGCCGGCACCAAAAGCTCTTGCTGCTCTTCCAGTATCCAGGCAACTGCATTCACTGCCCCACAAACGCTGGGGCTGTCTCTTTCTGTACTCTCCCAAAGTCCAATACTATCTGCCTGGGCTGCTGAGCCGGAGCCAGCTCAGCAATTCCGAACGTCCAGGGATTCCTCCCACACCAAAGGTGCCGGCACCAAAAGCTCTTGCTGCTCTTCCAGTATCCAGGCAACTGCATTCACTGCCCCACAAACGCTGGGGCTGTCTCTTTCTGTACTCTCCCAAAGTCCAATACTATCTGCCTGGGCTGCTGAGCCGGAGCCAGCTCAGCAATTCCGAACGTCCAGGGATTCCTCCCACACCAAAGGTGCCGGCACCAAAAGCTCTTGCTGCTCTTCCAGTATCCAGGCAACTGCATTCACTGCCCCACAAACGCTGGGGCTGTCTCTTTCTGTACTCTCCCAAAGTCCAATACTATCTGCCTGGGCTGCTGAGCCGGAGCCAGCTCAGCAATTCCGAACGTCCAGGGATTCCTCCCACACCAAAGGTGCCGGCACCAAAAGCTCTTGCTGCTCTTCCAGTATCCAGGCAACTGCATTCACTGCCCCACAAACGCTGGGGCTGTCTCTTTCTGTACTCTCCCAAAGTCCAATACTATCTGCCTGGGCTGCTGAGCCGGAGCCAGCTCAGCAATTCCGAACGTCCAGGGATTCCTCCCACACCAAAGGTGCCGGCACCAAAAGCTCTTGCTGCTCTTCCAGTATCCAGGCAACCGCATTCACTGCCCCACAAACGCTGGGGCTGTCTCTTTCTGTACTCTCCCAAAGTCCAATACTATCTGCCTGGGCTGCTGAGCCGGAGCCAGCTCAGCAATTCCGAACGTCCAGGGATTCCTCCCACACCAAAGGTGCCGGCACCAAAAGCTCTTGCTGCTCTTCCAGTATCCAGGCAACTGCATTCACTGCCCCACAAACGCTGGGGCTGTCTCTTTCTGTACTCTCCCAAAGTCCAATACTATCTGCCTGGGCTGCTGAGCCGGAGCCAGCTCAGCAATTCCGAACGTCCAGGGATTCCTCCCACACCAAAGGTGCCGGCACCAAAAGCTCTTGCTGCTCTTCCAGTATCCAGGCAACCGCATTCACTGCCCCACAAACGCTGGGGCTGTCTCTTTCTGTACTCTCCCAAAGTCCAATACTATCTGCCTGGGCTGCTGAGCCGGAGCCAGCTCAGCAATTCCGAACGTCCAGGGATTCCTCCCACACCAAAGGTGCCGGCACCAAAAGCTCTTGCTGCTCTTCCAGTATCCAGGCAACTGCATTCACTGCCCCACAAACGCTGGGGCTGTCTCTTTCTGTACTCTCCCAAAGTCCAATACTATCTGCCTGGGCTGCTGAGCCGGAGCCAGCTCAGCAATTCCGAACGTCCAGGGATTCCTCCCACACCAAAGGTGCCGGCACCAAAAGCTCTTGCTGCTCTTCCAGTATCCAGGCAACTGCATTCACTGCCCCACAAACGCTGGGGCTGTCTCTTTCTGTACTCTCCCAAAGTCCAATACTATCTGCCTGGGCTGCTGAGCCGGAGCCAGCTCAGCAATTCCGAACGTCCAGGGATTCCTCCCACACCAAAGGTGCCGGCACCAAAAGCTCTTGCTGCTCTTCCAGTATCCAGGCAACTGCATTCACTGCCCCACAAACGCTGGGGCTGTCTCTTTCTGTACTCTCCCAAAGTCCAATACTATCTGCCTGGGCTGCTGAGCCGGTGCCAGGTCAGA